>NW_026856334.1:0-7935 GCF_026571515.1 Ruditapes philippinarum | reverse complement strand
AAACCATCGGTTCCGATAAATTTTTTTCTTTCCATATGGTAGTTTTGGATTAAAAACAGAAATGACAACCTCAGCTCATTGCATTGTTTTAAAATTAATTTTAAAATTGATTACAACAACGAAAACAAACCATAAAAAAATGGCATTTTATCTCATAAAATAGAGAAATACGCATTCCCTAATGTACGCTCAAAACGACAAATTTGAAAATGTTTCAGACTTGGTTTGATTGGGCTTGTTCTTGAACGTTACCGTCCACTCACCCTAGCATTGGCTAAAAAAGAATTTAACATTTAACAATAAATGATGAAATATTTAATTTAGAAACATTCGCAGATGTGTTCATACGGCGGTAGTCATGTCATAAAAAAACATATGGTCCCAAATTTTACGAGAAATCAACTGGCGAAAATAGATAAAGAAGAAGTATCTTTCAAAAAGATATTCGGCCGAAGTAATACTGGTTGACATGCAACATTACGTTACATACAAAAAGAAATGTTAGCAAGGTTTGCGTAACAATGACATAATAATCATTCTTGTAGCTAAGAAAATATCCATTTTCATAAACATTGATATTTAATTATAGCATATTGATATTAATGAAGTAGGACAACTTCTATTTTAGGTGTCTCTTTTACTTGTTTTACGTTTGACTTAATAAATTTTGTAATCATTTGCAAATTAAAACCTAAAAGTTACAGAACTTTCCTTTTTCTTGTACATTTTAGTTTAGAGCTACCCTTCACATTTCATTTTATAGTGGCAAAACTGTCCTTAAATAGTCATTTTAGAACGGTAAGAACTATCATTTGCATGTTTTACAATGGTTAGAACTGTCTGTTACATTTATTTTTTGAATGATCAAAGAGTTTAGCCGATGTCTGTTTGTAATTTTAAAATGGCCAACTAAAATTCTTCTTATATTCAGTCCTTCCCTGTTAATTTTACAGGAAGACAAACTGATAACAGACGGTTTTGTCCGAAAAAGATAAAGAGAATCAGGGTCTGTGAATTATGCATACTGACAGACAAGATATCAAAAGACAAATTTAAAAAGCGGGCAAAATGGTGTGATGTATGGAATACTTGGAATTTTAGATATAAAAATGCCGATTGAAAAAAATATAAGTACCACAAACACAATAATCATGTGCCAAACGGTCTTCAAGGATTGGAAATATAACATCCGTGATTGAATGAATTTAACGGCCTCTACACATCACAAACAACACTAATAATAAAGTATACAAACTAGTGATTTCCCGAAATAATTTATCACAACAAAATTACATAAAGTCACATACAACCTGTTTTTATAGTTTATTAGCAGTATTCAAGTAAGGTAAACTGTAACCTACCAACTAGCTAACACGCCAAAAGGATTTATGTAAAATTTAAAGCACAACAAAATGATCTCGAAGATGCCTACTGTATCAAATGTATATTGAATTTATTTTCTTCAATCCTATTGTGTACTTATTTTACCAAATATTGCGATATTTTAATTTAAAAAAAATCAATTTTAAGAGATGAGATCAGTTACCAATATGTTTTGAACAAGACATCATTCATAACTTAGTTCGAAAGATTTTACTTACTTCAATTAAAATGTTCATATAAGTTATAAGCTTCATGTCATGAAAAGAAAAAATATTCTCATGATGATATATAAAAGATGCAATTATATCTCAAGACTATTAATACTACAGCAGAATAATTCATGTTGTCCGGTAAAAAAAACGGAAAGGACACACGAATCAAAGTATGAAGGTAAAGGTTCGCCTAATATTCTATCATCATCTCTCTTGTGGGTAAAGGTTTGCGTTTAAGGGTAGAGGCATCTTAATTGCAGCAAACGACTAAATACGTTTAAAATGCTAAAGCTTCACCAGCAGGTAAAGTGGTTTTGACCCCTTGCTTTAAATTCGTAATACACGAGGTCAGCCAATTTTTTTTCTGTTTTGGCCTTGTATGACCACATTTCTGTTGGTGCGTTGTAAAACCAAACAAAACAAACAAACAAAACCTATGTTGATTGCTTTTAAGTTGAAACAATTTTTTGTATCTTTTTAGACCTGAAACAATCTGTAAAATTAATATGTTCTTGCTTGTTTTGTAATGAAACTAAAACGTGATATTTTCATTTCTTTGTCGCCTTTGGCAAGTATTTCTAACACAATATATTTCAGGAAGAAACACTTAAGTAAATATTTTAACAAATTAAATGGACAGCTCAAATCCAGTTGTACCAACACTGTTTTACATAACTAGAGAAATAATATTTCGTCATGCATTTGATGTTTAGCTCTTTTATATTTTGTAGAGGTTTAAACAAAACTAACATTTGCTATTATACATAATTATTCAACAGTTTAAGGGATGTAAGATTGCTATTAGAAGCATACATATTAGATAATTTTAAAAACCCTAAAATGGGAAAAATTTTAAAAATATTTTCGCAATTCATTTGATGGATAATTTCCCTTATTGATTTTTTCATGTTAAAAAACAGCACAGAACTTATTTTTTACACAAACCAATGCCCAAACAGCCCTAAATATATAAATTTATCAAAAATTTTGAATCTAAAAAATTTTTAAAATGAGAAATTTTTTTTTCTTATCAAAAAAAATTTTCCCCTTAATAGTCCTTTTTTGCCATTTTTTGGGTTTTAAAAAGTAAAAATAAAAGAGCACAGCTGTATTTCAATATTTTTGGTAAATTTAAAAGGAAACAAAAAGGTAATAAATGAAAACTTAAATGTGAGAAATAATAATATAAAAATACTTTGCAAATATTTAAAATTTAAAATTTAAATGAAACCCTTCCTTGGGTTTTATTTTCATTTTTATACCTTGGGAAATTTTTCGGTTAAAACAAATTATATTAGTAACTTTTTAAACATCTTGACACGATTTTACCTTAACTAATCAAATTTCTTGATACTGACAATAAACATTTTTTCTTTTAAACACTGTTTAGTCCTATTGATATTTTCAATTGTTTTTTAATGTTTTAATTTAAATTTTAAAAACCAAAAATTTAAATCCCAATTTTCCACTCAAAAAAACTTCAGATAAATTTTTTTTTTACATGGAAATTTAATTTAATTTATGTAAGATTTTGTACAAAATATTTTCAGTTAATCAGTTCAAAAAGTAAACAATGTCCCCATAAAATGTTTTTAAAGTAGCTAGAGGTTCACTATTCCTAACTAATGTACAATTCAAAATAAACAGTTTACCAGTAAATAGCCATATTTAAGTGATCATAATATATTATTTAAGTTGATATAAAGATTGTTTACGAAATAATTTATATTGATTAGCAAAGTTATGATTGATTAATAAATGTACCCAAATATGTTGTCAGTCTAGTTTATTTTAAAGCTTTAAAATAGACCTTGACACTTCTAACTTTTGATGTTCATCCTTTAAAGAACGGAGGATTAGCATATTTGTCTGGCGGATTTGATTTATTTCCCTTTTCTATGTATTTCCCATTGTTTTTTAAAAATAAATCCCTCAAATAATGTCATTTATTGTTAGTTTCATGCAAAGACTAAGAAATAAATTGCAGATTATTGGACTTTATCGTATATTATCTTTGCATATATACCTTTATGTATCCAATATCAAAGTTTTATTGGTACCATTTGGTTACTGTCTTAAAAAGTATAATTTAAAGATGTTATGAAGATGAAGAGATAAAAAAGTTATATCAGTTTTTTTTAAGTAAGGCCGAGATAAAAAGTACGTATTGTACTTGTATGTTTTGTTAATGTTTAGTTTTTAAAATTATACATTTTTTTCTTTACGTATAATTAGTACCTGAAATGAAGTAAAAGCAGTTTTGTGTTTTAAATCATGGTAAACGATTTATTTTTTTTATCTAAAAAACCTTCAAGACAGTGTATTGATTTATGATCGATAATGTTGTATTTCTTTATTTTTCGTGGATAGTCCGTAACGAGTGGTCTAGGCCGATGACTTCAACCACTTGCCCATCACTGCTGTGGGTTCAAATCACAACATCGTATTCTTTCCTGTGAGGAAGAAATTGAAATTGAAATTGTGAATACATATAATTACAGTTCATTCTTGCTTATCAGACAGGATTCTTCTCTGTTTACATCAGTGCTAGATGAATTTGTTTTACACCTCCATGTAAGACAAGTCACGTGCCCTAAATAACGTCATCTCGCTATTATGAACGAAGTTGTAATTTGAGTGCTCAATAAAAATATTAGTTAAGTAATTTCTTTCCTTAATATATTTGTTTGACGCAAAAAAGAATCAAATGTCATCATAACCAAGAATAACTAGGTATTAGGTCACAGTTAACGACAGTTACGATGCTCTGCCAAACTAGTATTCCAGTCTGTACCGGCAGTCGGCAAAGATTGTTATTATACAGTTCAAAACGGCATGGAAATGAAGAAATCTTATCAAATCTTATATGCCATTTTATTGTTTCTATACTCGAGAGATCTCCCTAATACTAGAATGTCTTAAACTAATTAACTATTCTTAAAACTAATCGTTCTAAACATTTTAAAACAAAATTGTGCTGTTATTAAATGAATGTTTCACTTGTTTCTGTTGATGGATAATAGAAATAAATGTTGCAAATAAGGAGCATGCTCTTCAAATTTGAATCTATATAATGAACTAAGATAGTTCATTTTAAAAAGTATCGTATGCGCACAATAGTTGTTAAGAAAACATGTGTATGACCGACTTCACAAAAAGTGCAATGCAATCAGATTTTGCAAGCTTAAATGACATTGTGAATTAGATGTAACATTCAAAAACATTGATATTGTGTATTGAACTCTTTCAAGGGTATTACAAAAGAGAGTCAAATTATTTTTACAATTATGAGTAACAAAACTTTTGTTCAATCAGACATCTATTGTTATACGTAAAGAGCAAATTTCTATTGTATTGATTGGTATATAAGTAAAGACGATTTTCATTAGACAACCCATGAGGGAATCAATACGGATTTATACGGAAGTTATATAAAAAGAAGTAACATTTTTATTTGCTGAAATATGAATGTGAATACACGTTTGTTAACAGCATTATTTGGAAAACGCTGTCGGGATCATCTTGAGAAAAGATTGGCATGGCATTGTAGTGTAACTCTCAAATAATGTGCTAAAATTGCTTGAGGCAAATCAATTTATGTTCACTACATTCAAAATCAGGCTTGACATTTATGGTAACAGTATTCACTAAAAAGAGGAACAGTCTTTGCACAGGAAATTTACAATTGTCTGGTTTATCAAGAAATTCTCTTAGGAAATTAAGCGTGTATATTCAAGATGCATTGAAATTCTCTCTTAAACGTATAAACATGATTATCTTAGCTCTTTAAAAAGTTTTACATGCCTTGTAACAGTACCCATCATTTAACAAGTACGTCTTTAAAGGTTTAATTAATTTTTATTTTATTTTTTTATAATAAAAAGGTATCCAATATGTAAGTTTGATGGTTCTTTAATATAAGGTTCACAATTCTATAAAGTCTAACAAATTTCGAAAAATCGTAAAAGCCTTTTTTCTTGAGTCAACTGTTAAAAAACAATTTTACTGATTTTATTGCAGATTGTTCCTGTCATTGGAGATAAGTTCATTGAATGCCATCCTTTCTTGTTTATCTTGTTTTTCATATATATCTTGTGTTTCTTTTACGGTTCCTCTTTACAGCACAATAAGACATAAAGCAAAAAACAAGGATAATGATCGCGAGAAGCGGCATGGAATAGTCTTTTTTTTGTAAATGCGTTATGTTTGTTATATAAAATCTTAGAACTTTTACAGATGCACCATCGTCTCGAACTAACTTTAGCCTTTGTATTAGTGTGGGGGTTCTTAGCGATTTGTTCTTTCTGAAAAGAAAGTCTAAGAATTTTCGAAGAAGGCTCCGGTATCTAGAGCCAACTGTTGAAACTTTATTTTAAGCAAAAGTGGCGGCCTCAAGACGCAAAAAAAAAACACTTTTTTTCAGATCCAACTGTTGAAACACAATTTGCCTGCTTCTGTTTCGGATTTATTCCTTTATTTGAAATTCTGGAAACAAAGTGATCCCTCGGAAGCATTAATCACAACAAAATTACAAGAGAATTGCAGACTCGGTTTGATTGATTCTGTACATGAGGGATTATGAACAAGTGCAACATTCCTCACGCCCCCTAGCACCGGCTCGAGCGGTACTCAATTCTCAACACTTAATAGTGCTGGCATCAATGATCCCAAAGGACCAGAAAAATATAACAACACTAAAGTGAAGTACGGGGCAACTTTTCACAGCTGCCACAGAGCACTTGACACTTGCTGTTGTGAAGTAAAAAAATTCTGGAAACAAAGTGATCCCTCGGAAGCATTTATCACAACAAAATTACAAGAGAATTGCCGTTGTGTTAGTTTGGAGGTTCTTCTTTACAGCATTCTTAAGGTCAAAAGCTCTAACAAAACGAAAATGGCCCCAAGAGGCGAGCATAGCCTGGTCCCCTTTTGGGTATGCATTGGTTTTTCTGTATAACCTGGAAACGACTGCACTTTTTGAAGCATTTTCATAGAAACTCCCCCTACCTTAAACTTGAGCCTTTTTTCCGAATAAGCTCAAAACAGGGATCTTTAAACTTCATGAAATGTAAAGTAGTGGTGTGTGAATTAAATATTCTTATTTAAGCATTTCTTCACAGAAGGATTTAAGAGAAAGAAATTAACTAGATTCGTGCCCTTTATTGAACAATTTTCTTTCTGTTCCCAGAATGTGTAACTTTTTTGGCAGGAACAGACACGTGTCAGGACCATGTTTAGAAACATTTGTTTGAGGTGCAACTCACATTTTTTCATATTTGTCGAATAAGCTCGGGAACGCTTTTTTAAATGAACATACCTTTACAAGATAAATCATTGACTTTCAAAACCCGTCAAGTATAGACTCAATCAAACCGAGTCTGCTTTCGAAGGATCAAATTCTTCCAGATATTTATCAAACGCGTCAGTCTGCCAATATCATTCAAGGTATATGGTTCGATCTTTCGATCTTTTTTACAGCAATAAAATATCAAAAGCATAAACCAAAACAAGCCTCTGTGACAGGGTCATTTTTTTGGATTGGCAATTGTTAATGTATATAGTCTTCATATTTCCTGTTAAATGTAGACATGATTACTGTTATAATACAATTTATCTGATTTATGCCGATTTACTCTTGTGTTAGAATAGAGGTTCTTTTTTACGCAAGCTGAAAGATTTAGTCCAAGGAAAATGGTCGCGAGAAAGGTATCATGACATTGTAAATGTTTGGATTTGCGAAATAATATAATTTCCGAAATATGCGATATTTTTTAACTAACTGTTGGAACATTATTTTTCTATTTAATTTTGATTGCAGATTAGTTCTTTATGTGTAGGTCTATCTTTGCAGCAATATAAGGTCCAAGGCCCAGCGTTGCTTGATACCTTTTGTATCGGCAATTTTTTCTTTCTGTATTTCTGTAATTTGTTTACCTATATACCGTTTACGAATTTTCGCAAATGCACCATTTTCCGGAAATCAACATCACCTATTTGTATGTCAGATTAAAGGCTGTCGAATAAAAAGGTGAAGATGACGGTGGTTTACGAAAAATGGTTTATTTCTAAAAAGTACGGAAACATTAAAAGGCCTTCTGAGTTATTATTTTTGGGCGAGGAAAATGTGCGAAACATTGCTATAAATGACAAAATTTAGGTTATTACTGCAATCATTTAGTATTTAAAAAGGACTAAAGGGTAGGTAACGGTGCTTTCCGAAGATGATGTATTTTTACGATCATACTTTGACTTTATATACACATCAGAGGTCTTTGGAGAGTGAGTTTTCTATGACCTTACATATTGGGCGATGTTCAGTATTGTAATCACCAAGCTGTAT
>NW_026856333.1:0-37125 GCF_026571515.1 Ruditapes philippinarum | reverse complement strand
TTTACTCTATCTCAATTCATTGAGAAGTTGCAGCACTTTGAAACCAGTTTTGATGGAAAAAAACAATGCAAAATAGTGATTTTTGGCAATTTTGAGACGTCCCCCGTTGCCATGGTAACATTTGCACCGTTGCCATTTTTCGCAATATGCTCATGGGGTAAAAGGTTAATATCACAGTTTATTGTTATTTGAATTTAATGCTTAACTTTGAGAGAGATAAAGTCAAATATTAAATGCCTAAAGACTGCCATAGCCAAGAAAGACCTTCAATGTGTATATTTTTCGAACTTTGAAATAATTTTTCCCTGACTTTTCACTGACTTTTCAGGATTTTCATTTTTCACTGACCAAATTTCAAAATTCCCTGACAATTCCCTGACCTTGAAAAAATACCCAATTTCCCTGACTTTTCAAGTCCCCTGGCAACCCTGTTTACACTTCTATCTGTTATTTTTCTTTTACAAGTACCATTAATGCCCTAAAATGTAACATACAGTAGAACTTCGGTAAGTCGAAGTTGAAGGGACTTGGGTAAAAACTTCGACACATCGGGACTTCGACTCATGAATCGCTCTCAATTCCATGACAAAATTTCGACCCGTGACTAGTGCTAATCCTAAGATCTCAAGTGCTAATCATAAGATCTATAACGAAACATGTTTCATGTTTTTCAATCATTAATCAGATATTTTACAATGATAAATATAGCATGTTAGATAACGTTTTCACGGCTGATTATTTGGACTACCCGTTGACGTATACAATAGAGTTACCAAAGGCGTAACAGTAAGAAAGGGCGATAACTAAACCGGCTTATAGTAAATATTTCGCGTGTTATTCTCACGCGACACCGGGTCATGGATGTTTTCAAATGAAAGTAGTTCTTACTGTTTACTTTCAAATACCACTACGGCAATTAAAATAGTAACGATTAAAGCATTTTATCACAAATTTTATCGCAAACAAAGGCTGTTTGAACACACGGATATGTAATTAACACCTATCACACAAGTTGATTGGAAATCGTCTTCGCAGCCAGATAAGGTGTGAAAAAATGTCTCGAGATCGAAGGTGTCAAAATAATCGAAAGACTTCGACTTATTTGTGGTAAATTGCACTAGATTTACTTTATACGGACCACGAAAAAACTTCGACACATCGAAAAATTCGACACATAAAATCTCGACTCATAAATAGGTTTTTATAAGGAATATATAGGGGGAAAAATCGGGACTTTCATTTTTCTTCGACACATCGAGAAAATCGACTAATCGAAGTTCGACTCATAGAAGTTCTTCTGTACTTGTCTGTCGCCACCTAGAATTTTCAACTTTGAAATTGTGTTTCAGAAAAATAAGTTCCAGAATAAACAAAACATGTGCAATTAGTCATTGCTGCATGTATATGCACTTTGATTATTGGTAGAAATTACATTTGACTGTTAAAATCTCATTGATATAATGGATGATCAAATGTCACCAAATGTATATAAATAAATAGTGACAAACCTAAAACAATTAGAAGCGAAACAGAAATTACATAATAGTATCGATGCATTCTTAATAATACAGCATATATATAATCATGAGCAAAATTAAGCTGACAGCCTCTCAAATATCATTCTATTTTCGGAAATTTTCGAAAGAATTTTTGGCATATTATGTTATACCCCCGTCCGTCTGTCCGAGTGCACAAGAGGGTATATGTTGGTTACTAAATACCCAACAACTACCAATCCTACTCACTCTGCATGTATTGTTGGGTATTTTCTTTGATTTTTGGATACTTTTTTTACACAGTTAAATACCCAACAAGAATTTATACAAATGTAAGAACGTCCGTCTGTTAGCAATTTGGTTTCCGGAACATAACTTAAGTTCCATTTGGCCCAAAATATTCAAACTTCATAGGATGATTGTCCATATTGGGTAGAAGACCCCTATTGATTTTAGGGTCACAAGGTCAAAGATCAAGGTCACTATGACCTTAAAACTGAAAACAGTTTCCGGAGCATAACTTAAGTTCCATTTGGCCCACAGTGTTCAATCTTTATAGGATGATTGTCTATATTGGGTAGAACACACCTATTGATTTTGAGGTCACAAGGTCAAAGGTCAAGTTCACTATTACTTTAAAACTGAAAACAGTTTCCAGAGCATAAATTAAGTTCCATTTGGCCCACAAATACTTAATTTAATTCCAATGTCTTACAAATGCTTTATCTTTACTAAAAAAAAAAAAAATCACTTTTGGGCATATAATGCTCCGCCTAGCTCTTGTTATTCAAATCTTTTCAACCAAGGGGAGGAATCACGCCGTTCGTTACCCAAACAAACAAGATGGCGGATGCAGCCAAAAAGTAGGTTTTTCCCTTTTTTCTCTGAAATTCATGATGTTCTTGTGTAAAGGTACATATAACAACCTTCTACACAATTTTCCTGGCACACAGAAATTTATTTCATGGTGTTTCGTCCCGTACTTCTTCTGAAATGCGCGTCACCAGATTCGAAGCGAGGGAATTTCCACCGGTTTGATCGTGGTAACGTACGGCTTCTTCACTCAAATTCGCTGTTTCTTTACATATATGTATATTAACTGAAACCACCGACTTTAAAAATTTGTAATATGTTGTCAAGTAATCATTCATGCCCATTTTGGCTAGATTTACTGGTGTAAATATTAAAATCGGGACATTTTCCGGAAATGATAACGTATGGCGTATAAAATATCAATGATAACGTACGGCGCATTTTTCTACTTGGTGGATTTCTATTTGTCCAGTCAGCTGATAATAAATTATTTGTATGTAGGAAAAAATAGATATTTGAAACAAAAAGTTTGTCATTTCAGAAATAAATTTTATTGAACAATGCTGCACCATCGGGTATCAATATCTTTCTAGCTGGTGGCATAATAGATCTTCGTTGTAAATATACCAAGTAAAACACACGTTTATAGTTTGAGAATATTTTTGTATAAAATGCAGAATGGAAAGAAAAGCCTCCACTTTTAGGAAACATTTGTGTATTGTTGTCTTCACATTAAATTTCGCCAGTGTTTGTGCGATAATTATGGTCTTATCCCCTTATCAGAAAGAAGAAATGCATTCACCAGAGCAAAAATGTTAAAATGGTACGGAAGACTTGATATATTTTCTTTTCCAAAATTACTTTAACAAATTACTGATAAGAAAATCTTAATATTTGAACCACGTCAAACATAAACAAAACGAAAAGTGATTGCGACTAGCTTACACCTAGAGGAGATGAGCCTGTGTTTATACAATCTGGTCGCTCATTAAAAGAAAATTCATAAAAGAGAATAATAAATGAGTATAGGTTCTATATTGAATTTATTGAATTAGTTAGAAAATAATGTTTTGCGAAAAAGATCAATAAATTTATTACATAAGAAATTTCCAGTTTATTTGACGAAACGTTTTCTATTTAGCGTGACGTTGTGCCACTATGACGTCAGATATATTTGCACGACATATCCGTACAGTTTTTTATTATAAATGATTTGATCAAAACAATTACATCCAATTCATAAATTTGCCTATCATATTTTGGCTTTTTTTCTCGCAAACGCCCCAACAAAAACAATCAATCTCTTACAAAATAGTATTGCAGGTATCAGCAATAAAAGAGTGTCATTGAAATTTGCGGTAAACATTTTACCGACCATGATAAAGTTTCAAATCGGATTTGGATTTCGATGTTTTATCCATGTCCGAGAACCCGTCTGAAATCATTAAAGCTAGACCGCTCATGAATGCGCTCAGATGACGTCATTATCTTTATGAAAGAACAGCTGTAAAAATTACTACGCTACTATGATAATAGTGTATACTTCTTTAACAATAATATCATAGTAGCGTAGTAATCAGTTAGTGTTCATCTGTGTTGTTCTACAGAATTTAGAAACTTTGACAGGAGCGATAGCGGCCGGAGAATGTTTCTTATTTCCGTAGAACAGCACGGATGAATACTAACATATTGAGTGTCAAGCTTTATTTGGCTTCATTAATATTTACTTTCTTTCGTCACTATACTTGTCTATTTTACGAACACATTTCTATGAAGCACTATGAAAAATAGAAGTTTATGTAGTGTCCAAATTTATTTCTCACCCAATGAAAGCGCTGTTTTTCTTAAAGAAAATCTGTGCGTTAATTTTCATTGAAGAACAAAAGACGATACTTTATCGAATTCCGTTCATTTTTTTTTAGTCGATTTCTCATTTTCATAATAATTCATAGAACAGCATAGTGACGTAATAAAGTGCCAAAAAAGCTTGACGCTTAGTATGTTAGTATTCATCCGTAGCTGTTCTACAGAAATTAAAACATCCTTCTGTCGCTATCGCTCCCGTCAAAATCTATAATTTCTATAGAACAGTACGGATGAGCACTAACATATACATAGATATTTGAAATTTGGGATCAAGTTTCACTTTTGACGACACTTTATCTAAAATATTGTTCAAATTACCAAAGGTGGGATAGTTGCTCTTTATTCGAGTAATTTATGCAAGAAAACATATCACTCGTGATTACCTATCGGATTTTAATATCCATCCACTGGCACCTGCACAAGGGCTTAAGTTAGCAAGACTCGTTACAGCCCAATGCGAAAGAGCCCTTGGATCGGATATTTCTATCCGATACAAAAACACATGACAGATATTATGCAAACACTAAATAATATTCAGTTTCTTTATTTGGTTCTACACATCCTCTTATGTCTGGTAACTGGTAACATAATTTTTCTCTTATATAGAAAATCAATTAAGCAGACAAAAATGCGCCGTACGTTATCATTGAAATTTTGTGCGCCATACGTTATCATTTCCGGAAAATGCCCCGATTTTAATATTTTCAGCGGTTATTCTAGCCAGAATGGGCATGAATGCTTAGATGCCGACATATTACAGCTTTTTTATGTCAGTGATTTCAGTTAATATACATATATGTAAACAAAACAGTGAATTTTAGAGAAGAAGCCGTACGTTACCACGATCAAACCGGTGGAAAATTCTCTCGCTTCGAATCTGGTGACGCGCATTTCAGAAGAAGTACGGGACGAAACTTCATGAAATAAATTTCTGTGTGCCAGGAAAATTGTGGAGAAGGTTGTTATATCTACCTTTACACAAGAACATCACGAATTTCAGAGAAAAAAGGGAAAAACCTACTTTTTGGCTGCATCCGCCATCTTGTTTGTTTGGGTAACGAACGGCGTGATACCTCCCCTTGTCAACAGCATTTTAAAAAGAAACTTACTTTACCATTGTTTAAGAGCTGATCCATTTAAAGAAGAATCCAAACAAGAAAGAAAATTAACATGTGTGTAACTCTGATATATTAAAAACAAATTATGGCGGGTTATACACTCTTGCATAATTTTTTTTACCCACTTTCAATGTTAATGTGAAACATACGTTACAGAAACATACGTTACCAACTTTTTAGCTCACCTGTTACAAAGTGAAAGTGACAGGGTGAGCTTTTGTGATCGCTTTTCGTCCGGCGTCAATCCGTCGTCCGTCCGTCCATCCGTCCGTCGTCCGTCCGTAAACTTTTACTTTAAATGACATCTCCTCATAAACCACTAAGCCAATTTCATCCAAACTTCACAGGAATGTTCCTTTGGTGGTCACCTTTAAAAATTGTTCAAAGAATTTCATTCCATGCAGAACTCTGGTTGCCATGGCAACCGAAAGAAAAAACTTTAAATATCTTCTTTTAAAAAACCATAAGAGCTAGAGCTTAGATATTTGGCATGAAACATCTTCTAGTGAGTGTCTACCAAGTTTGTTCAAATAAAAGCCCTGGGGTCAAAATTGGCCCCGCCCCGGGGGTCATTGATTTTCCCTATATACATATAGTAAAAACTTAAAAAATCTTCTTTTAAAGAACCAAAAGAGCTACAGCTAAGATATTTAGCATGAAACATGTTCTATTGGGTGTCTACCAAGTTTGTTCAAATAAAAGCCCTGGGGTCAAAATTGGCCCCGCCCCGGGGGGTCATTGATTTTCCCTATATGCATATAGTAAAAACTTAAAAAATCTTCTTTTAAAGAACTCAAAGAGCTATGGCTAAGATATTGAGAATCAAACATGTTCTAATAGGTGTCTACCAAGTTTGTTCAAATAAAAGCCCTGGGGTCAAAATTGGCCCCACCCCAGGGGGGTCATTGATTTTCCCTATATGCATATAGTAAAAACTTAAAAGAATCTTCTTTTAAAGAACCAAAAGAGTTAAAGCTACAATATTTAGCATGAAACATGTTCTAATAAGTGTCTACCAAGTTTGTTCAAATAAAAGCCCTGGGGTCAAAATTGGCCCACCCCGGGGGATCATTGATTTTCCCTATATGCATATATTAAAAACTTAAAAAATCTTCTTTTAAAGAACTCAAAGAGCTATGGCTAAGATATTTAGCATCAAACATGTTCTAATAGGTGTCTACCAAGTTTGTTCAAATAAAAGCCCTGGGGTCAAAATTGGCACCGCCCCGGGGGTCATTGATTTTCCTTATATGTGTATTGCAAGCAAAAACTTAAAAAATCTTCTTTGAAAAAACCCAAATAGCTAGAGTTAAGATATTAAGCATGAAACATCTTTAGTGAGTGTCTTTATACAAAGTTTGTTCAAATAAAAGACCTGGGGTCAAAATTGGCCCCGCCCCAGGGGTCATTGATTTTCTTTATATGTGTTATAGCAAAAATTTAAAAATCTTCTTTGAAAAAACCCAAATAGCTAGAGTTTAGATATTAAGCATGAAACATCTTCTAGTAAGTGTCTACAAAGTTGGTTCAAATAAAAGCCCTGGGTCAAAACTGGCCCGGCCCCAGGGGTGTCATTGTTTTTAACTATATGTGTATAGTAAAAACTTAAAAAAAATCTTCTTTCAAAAAGCCCAATGACCTAGAGGTTAGATGTTTAGCATGAAACATCTTATGGGTGTCTACCGAGTTTGTGCAAATAAAAGCCCTTGGGTTAAATTGGCCCTGCAACGGGGGGGGGGGGGGTTGGGGGGCCTATATACAGGTGAGCAACCTCAGGGCCATCATGGCCCTCTTGTTAAAGTAATTTATCAAAAGGGAAATTGAAGTCAGAAAGCATTATAACAGCAACATTAACTTTCTTTGAGTTTTAACTTGTTGAAGTAACCACAGTGAAACAAATGTTACTTTTATCAAATAGACTTTATATTGTTTATACATGCACATATAAAAACATAACATCACATTTTTATGACAGTAGAATGATGTACATTTGATTTTTAGCTCGACTATTCGATAAGAATAAGTAGAGCTATTGTAGTCACCCGAGCGTCGGCGTCGGTGTCGGCATCTGCGTCGGCGTAACCACTTATGTTAGAGTTTTTGTAATAGTTTAAATATTTTCAAAGTCCATTGACATATGGCTTTGAAACTTTGCACACTTGTATACCATCATTACCCCAACCTGTAGACAGGAGGAGGTAACTTTATCAAGCATTTTGACAGAATTATGCCCCTTTTTCGACTTAGAATTTATGTTAAAGATTTTGTAATACCTCAAAATATTTTCAAAGTCCATTGACATATGGCTTTGAAACTTTGCACACTTGTTCACCATCATGTCCCCCAACATGTAGACAGGAGAAGGTAACTCTATCAAGCATTTTGACAGAATTATGCCCCTTTTTCGACTTACAATTTATGTTAAAGTTTTTGTAATACCTCAAATATTTTCAAAGTCCATTGACATATGGCTTTGAAACTTTGCAAACTTGTTCACCATCATGACCCCAACATGAAGACAGTAGGAGGTAACTCTATCAAGCATTTTGACAGAATTATGCCCCTTTTTCGACTTAGAATTTACGTTTAAGTTTTTGAAATACCTCAAATATTTTCAAAGTCCATTGACATATGGCTTTGAAACTTTGCACACTTATTCACCATCATGACCCCAACATGTAGACAGTGAGTGTCTACCAAGTTTGTTCAAATAAAAGCCCTGGGGTCAAAATTGGCCCTGCCCCGGGGGTCATTGATTTTCCCTATATACATATAGTAAAAACTTAAAAAATCTTCTTTTAAAGAACCAAAAGAGCTACAGCTAAGATATTTAGCATGAAACATGTTCTATTGGGTGTCTACCAAGTTTGTTCAAATAAAAGCCCTGGGGTCAAAATTGGCCCCGCCCCGGGGGGTCATTGATTTTCCCTATATGCATATAGTAAAAACTTAAAAAATCTTCTTTTAAAGAACTCAAAGAGCTATGGCTAAGATATTGAGAATCAAACATGTTCTAATAGGTGTCTACCAAGTTTGTTCAAATAAAAGCCCTGGGGTCAAAATTGGCCCCACCCCAGGGGGGTCATTGATTTTCCCTATATGCATATAGTAAAAACTTAAAAAATCTTCTTTTAAAGAACCAAAAGAGTTAAAGCTACGATATTTAGCATGAAACATGTTCTAATAAGTGTCTACCAAGTTTGTTCAAATAAAAGCCCTGGGGTCAAAATTGGCCCACCCCGGGGGATCATTGATTTTCCCTATATGCATATATTAAAAACTTAAAAAATCTTCTTTTAAAGAACTCAAAGAGCTATGGCTAAGATATTTAGCATCAAACATGTTCTAATAGGTGTCTACCAAGTTTGTTCAAATAAAAGCCCTGGGGTCAAAATTGGCACCGCCCCGGGGGTCATTGATTTTCCTTATATGTGTATAGCAAAAACTTAAAAAATCTTCTTTGAAAAAACCCAAATAGCTAGAGTTAAGATATTAAGCATGAAACATCTTTTAGTGAGTGTCTTTATACAAAGTTTGTTCAAATAAAAGACCTGGGGTCAAAATTGGCCCCGCCCCAGGGGTCATTGATTTTCTTTATATGTGTATAGCAAAAATTTAAAAATCTTCTTTGAAAAAACCCAAATAGCTAGAGTTTAGATATTAAGCATGAAACATCTTCTAGTAAGTGTCTACAAAGTTGGTTCAAATAAAAGCCCTGGGGTCAAAACTGGCCCGGCCCCAGGGGTGTCATTGTTTTTAACTATATGTGTATAGTAACAACTTAAAAAAAATCTTCTTTCAAAAAGCCCAATGACCTAGAGGTTAGATGTTTAGCATGAAACATCTTCTTATGGGTGTCTACCGAGTTTGTGCAAATAAAAGCCCTTGGGTTAAATTGGCCCTGCAACATTGGGGGTGGGGGGTGGGGGGCCTATATACAGGTGAGCAACCTCAGGGCCATCATGGCCCTCTTGTTAAAGTAATTTATCAAAAGGGAAATTGAAGTCAGAAAGCATTATAAACAGCAACATTAACTTTCTTTGAGTTTTAACTTGTTGAAGTAACCACAGTGAAACAAATGTTACTTTTATCAAATAGACTTTATATTGTTTATACATGCACATATAAAAACATAAAATCACATTTTTATGACAGTAGAATGATGTACATTTGATTTTTAGCTCGACTATTCGATAAGAATAAGTAGAGCTATTGTAGTCACCCGAGCGTCGGCGTCGGTGTCGGCATCTGCGTCGGCGTAACCACTTATGTTAGAGTTTTTGTAATAGTTTAAATATTTTCAAAGTCCATTGACATATGGCTTTGAAACTTTGCACACTTGTATACCATCATTACCCCAACCTGTAGACAGGAGGAGGTAACTTTATCAAGCATTTTGACAGAATTATGCCCCTTTTTCGACTTAGAATTTATGTTAAAGATTTTGTAATACCTCAAATATTTTCAAAGTCCATTGACATATGGCTTTGAAACTTTGCACACTTGTTCACCATCATGTCCCCAACATGTAGACAGGAGAAGGTAACTCTATCAAGCATTTTGACAGAATTATGCCCCTTTTTCGACTTACAATTTATGTTAAAGTTTTTGTAATACCTCAAATATTTTCAAAGTCCATTGACATATGGCTTTGAAACTTTGCAAACTTGTTCACCATCATGACCCCAACATGAAGACAGTAGGAGGTAACTCTATCAAGCATTTTGACAGAATTATGCCCCTTTTTCGACTTACAATTTACGTTTAAGTTTTTGAAATACCTCAAATATTTTCAAAGTCCATTGACATATGGCTTTGAAACTTTGCACACTTATTCACCATCATGACCCCAACATGTAGACAGGAGGAGGTAACTCTATCAAGCATTTTGACAGAATTATGCCCCTTTTTCGACTAAGAATTTATGTTAAAATTTTTGTAATACCTCAAATATTTTCAAAATTCATTGACATAAGGCTTTGAAACATGTTGAAATTTTATACTCTTCTTTGAGAGCATAATAGGACTCTCTGCAAGGCCTATAACTGTAATATGGATTAAAAATTTTGCCTGTTTCTTTACTTAGAAAATTTTACCTTTTAATCAAGGCTTTTTTTACTATCAAGCACTAAGAATAGTCGAGCGTTGCTGTCCTACCGACAGCTCTTGTTAAATAAAAAAGTTGATTTTACATGTAAGTTTCAATTCCGTGATAAAGGTCATAAATAAGCCAGTGTGAAACATACATTACTCCAACTTACAATTCAACAATTTTTGAAAATTAAAGATAAAGTTGGGATTAGCATCAGCGATTATTTTCCCTATATAAGTGGTACAGAATAACGGACCCATTCACAAGCACAAACGGACCTTCACAATTTTCAGACTGGGTCCGATGGAGCCTTTCACAATTCTAATGAAATTTCACAATTCTGATTAATTAAGCCTTTAATAACGTATTATTTCCTCTCTTCTCATTATGATGCTAAAATTTTGCCTGTTGTACTTTGTTTATCTTAAAATGCCTTAAGCCAACCATGATTTCCAGTGCATTCGCCCTTTAAATTTTTGTACTGTTTAAATACGAAACTTCTAGGGACGAATCAATACTGAAACAAGCGTCTGGTAATTTCTGTAAACATCATTCAAAATGTCTCATAACAGTAAGTATTACGTTAAAAAATTCTTACTGCTTAATAAGATATTAACAATCTTAATTAAAAAATTCACAATTTGTTAAGAAACAATGCTTTTTTTCACAATTTTTATGGTACCAGACCCATTCACAATTCAGGGAAAAAAAATCGCTGTAGCATGCCTGTTAGTAACGGTTACCTTGTATTAGATGTAAGAAGATACAAAAGTGTTTTTGCAAAGGAAAGATATGTTCATAATATGTTGATGTACCAGCAGAAATGTTAAAAGTATATTACAAGATATTGAAGTTCTCAGCAACAACTAATTCATTTCTGCAAAGAGCTTACTGGCCATATTTTATTCTATATATATATAATGATGACAAGATATTCTTATAAACTTTTCAATGGTTCATTGGTTTTTACCAGAATTGTATATCACTTATGAATGAACGGACGAAAGACATTGTTCATTATTTATAGCTTTGATTGGCATGCTAGAAATTAGAATATTACTTGTTATTTCTTTATGATCGTGGTTATTAATAGCAACGGATATACATGTATACAATCATTTATAATCCATATGTGTAACGCATGATCAACACCATACTTGTGTAATTGTCCCTTATTATGTTATCGCTATTAGCGAAGACCCCCCTCTTAAGGTATCTGTTCACACTTAGTAACAATATGACACTTGTTATATTACTATGTTGATCATGTTGAGCATAATTGTTTATTATACAATAATTGTAATATCTATTTTAATAAAAAAAAGATACAGATTTTATGAATATTGTTTTCTTTTCTTTTTTTTGTGTGTTTTATGCGCTATTTTAATACTGAGTTTTTACGTTTACTACTATTTTAAGAATTCAATTGTCATATTGACCGACGATTATAAGTCAAAACTTAACTGGAAAAAGTCAGTAAATCATGGTTAATCTTTCAATATATAATATTGTTTGCTCTTAAACCATATACATGTACATTTGTATTTTTCTTTATCATTTTTATGCCACCACAATCTGCGATGCAGTGGCATATAGCGATTCACCTGTGTGTGTGTGTGTATTTGTGTGTTTGCATGTGTGTGTGTGTGTTATATAGATTATATAGTGAACTTAAAAAATCTTCTTGTGAAAAACTACTAGTCCAATTTCAACCAAACTTGGCAGGATTGTTCCTTGGATGAAGGGCTTCCAAAGTTGTTCAAAGAATTTCATTCCATGCAGAAATCTGGTTGCCATGGCAACCAAAAGGAATTATAAGAATAAATTTAAAAAATCTTCTTGTAAAGACCCAAAAGGCCTAGAGCTTAGATATTTTGCATAAGGCATTGTCTGGTAGACCTCTAACAAGATTGTTCAAATTTTAGCCCTGGGGTCAAAATTGGCCACGCCCCGGGGGTCATTGATTTTCACTATGTACATATAGTAAAAAATTTAAATACCTTCTTGTAAAAACCCAAAAGGCCTAGAGCTTAGATATTTTGCATAAGGCATCATCTGGTGGACCCTTACCAAGATTGTTCAAATTATAGCCCTTGGGTCAAAATCGGCCCCGCCCCGGGGTCATTGATATTCGCTAATAGTAAAAACTTAAAACACCTTCTCCTAAAGACCCAAAAGGTCTAGAGCATAGATATTTTGCATAAGGCATTGTCTGGAAGACCTCTACCCAGATTGTTCAAATTATAGCCCTGGGGTAGACCTCTACCCAGATTGTTCAAATTATAGCCCTGGGGTCAAAATCGGTCCCGCCCCAGGGGTCATTGGTTTTCCTTATATGTATATAGTAAAAACTTAAAAAAATTCTTCTAGCAATTGACAAATGCTAGAGGTAAGATATCTTGCATGAAACATTGTGTTGTAAACCTCTAGCAAGATTGTTCAAATTATAACCCTGGGGTCAAAATTGCCCCCGCCCTGGGGGTCATTGATTTCAATATATACATATAGTAAAAAACAAAAAAATCTTATTGTCTGAAGGTACAAGGCTTAGAGCTTTAATATTTGTTAAATAATATCATCTAAAGGTACTCTACCGAAGTTGTCCAAATTTTGCCTCTAGTGTCAAAATTAGCCCCGCCCCTGGGAGCCATAGGTTTATCTTATATGTATATAGTTAAAACTTAAAAAATCATCTTCTCTTAATTTACAAAGGATAGAGTTAAGATATTTTGCATGAAACATTGTGTAGTGAACCTCTAGCAAGATTGTTCAAATTATAGCCCTGGGGTCAAAATTGGTTCCGCCCCGGGGGTCATTGATTTTCATTATGTACACATAGTGAAAAAAAAAAAATATTTTTTTGTCTGAAGGTTCAAGGCATAGAGCTTTGATATTTGATATATAATATCATCTATAGGTCCTCTACCAAAGTTGTTCAAATGTCAAAAATTGGCACTGTTTGGGGGCAGTGATTCTCATTATGTACACATATTATATACAGAAAATAAAACAAATGTTTTCTGAATGGAAGAAAGCTATAGCTTAGATATTTGACTTGAAATGTTGTTTGGTGGACCTGTATCAAGATTGTTATTAAACCCTTGGGTCAAAATTATGCCTTGCCCTAGGAGACAGAGACCTACTTAAATCTTGTCCTTAGATGTACAGCAATGAAATTTTGAACATGTGCACAGTTGTAGTTGTAAAATTGAACTTTGACCTAGATTTTGATGATGTGACCTACTTTCTTGTCCTTTGATGCACAGCTATGAAATTTGAACCATGCGGTGGCATAGCATTTTTCTCAAATGCAATCTTGTTTAAATTATCAATCAATTGAATAATTCATAAAATCTGATTTGTAACTTTGAATAATTCCTCGGCATCTTTACTAAACACGAATAACAAATTAAATAAAATGTTTCAAAGTTGATAGTGTCATTTTAATGCCATAAAATGTACATTTTTCTCAATTATTGTACATATTTATTGTTTTTATCTCATATAGATAAAATAAAACATGCGATTTGTGTTGTTGGTTTTTTTTTTCGAATTGTATGTTTATGTATAATAATAATCAATAAATTTGAGAGTTGATCTGTGTTTGTTAAAGGGACTCCACTGAGGTATTTTGACATGATGGGACTGAA
Organism: Ruditapes philippinarum; assembly: GCF_026571515.1. Classification (NCBI taxonomy): domain Eukaryota; kingdom Metazoa; phylum Mollusca; class Bivalvia; order Venerida; family Veneridae; genus Ruditapes; species Ruditapes philippinarum. Next base: position 23,090 of record NW_026856333.1, on the reverse strand, counting down.
AATATTTTTTCCAGATAAATGTACCATTTCATGTAGGTTTAGACCACTAATCTTTGTGCAAATTTTCAGATCATTCGCGCACCTCGTTTTTCCAGAATAATTATTCAAATTGTAAAAAAATGACCCAAAATGAAAAGCGCTTAAACGCTTTTCACTCAAATCGGTCTAAGAAAATCATTAAAATATGATTTTCAATTTATTTCATATTATATTTCTTAACTATCTTTGCATTTATTTCTATTAAAAGTGCCCCAGCTCATTTATGTCAGAAATTCAAATGTTATGTTTTAAGGCTTTTAAACCTCAGTGGAGTCCCTTTAATTACTGTAACCAAACTAAGTGACAAACATTCATTTTGAAAAAAAGCTTATTTATCTGTAAAATATTTGTTCTGTTCTGTTACGATATCAAACATCTACTCCGAACCGGGAGAGACCGGACAATAAACGTGTGGTCACTAGTAAATCCTGGGAGAGACCGGGAATTGCCGATATGAGTACATCCCTCTATAAATAGATTTTCGGAATATTTAGGTCATCAACTAACAGCTTTCGGAATAACATACCATAATAACCCACTGTGTACTACAAAATGATAAACAAAAAACTCCGAAGAGTGCGATTTATTGACGGAAAAGGTTATTTCATTTGAAAATGTTTGCATTGCGAAATTCTCCAGTTCGCCATTCATTGTACATATCACCACTAATTAATAATCAAGCACCCTCATACCGATCGGAATGATCGGCTTTTATTATGAACAACTATTAAAGGCTCGAGAAGTTGCTGTCGCCCTTTCACAAAATCTGATTTCATTACATAATAGGCGCCGCGCTTCGGCGCGGACGCCAATAATGTTAAAAATATATCCATAAATATCAATTATTTTACAAAAAATAAAATTGTTTTCTTAACCTTTACTTGTATTTAAATAAAAAGAAACATACGTGACATGCTATATGGGGATAAATATAGAACTGCTTAGCAATAAATTTTCCAAATATGAAGAAATTGGAAGCTTCAATGTTTTGAAGAAAAAAATTGCTAAATACAACATAAGTGTATGCATTTGACGTCTCATATATTATAATTATATGATATATATCCTTTAAATGAAGACATAAAATAATCATTTCCAAAATTGACTCTTTAAAATTTGCTTTCTACGAATATTTAACTTTGAAGAAACTAACTGAAAATTAGCAAGGTACCAAACTTCCTTGAATTTTCCTGGGTTAAAAAGTCCCTCTAGATAGAGAATTTATAGATGTTGATATATTTTACAGACATTTGTTATTTATATGCAGCCAGTATGTTACATTATTAGATCTGAAATCTACCTTACCGAGGAAATACAGTGTCACTACCGAAATAAATGCCATCCTGTTTTATTATAGTTTCTTGTTGAAAATATTTCTGGCAAACTTGCAATATACCCTAAACTTTTAAGTCAGCAATAAAAAATGACACAATGACATTAACATCAAATTTTTAATATTTTTCAACCTCAAATGCTTTGTTTTATTGAGAATGGGCGAACCATCAAACTGGGATGGCCTAGTCAAATATATTGGCAATTGGCAAAGCTAGATTCTGGGATATGATTGTTCTGAGACAGAATCAAACTTCTAGAAGGAAGATCTATACTGCCCATGGATAGGCAAAATAGCACAATAGTCAGCTTTGCTTGTTGATATTTAGACTGCATTGAATTGACATTGAACTTGATCAGCAATTAAATGAATCGTTACAATTAGATGTAGTTTGTTTATTTTAAATGAAAAAATGCACAACAGAAAACATCTTCACTTATTAGGGTTTTCGTGTTGGAGACAAGAAAAAACAAGGGAGAAGTTTAAAATTTCTTGAAAATGTCAAACATGTACGTAATGGATCAAAACTGTTTTGTCAATAAATATCAGAAAGTTATGTTTTACATTAGCATCCATTTAGATTATCGGAGCATTGTAATTTTTCAACATTTATATAAATGAAGTTAAAACATTCCCACCTCAAAAGAAAGATGTCATTTATAAATTTTGACTTTTTAGTCCCCTACCGGTTTACCGGAGGGGACTTTAGGTTTACCCTCCGTCCGTCTGTCCATCCGTCTGTCCGTCCGTCTGTCCGTCCGTCCGTCAGTCCGTCCGTCCACAAAACTGGATCCTGTGATAACTTGAAAAGTATTGAAAATATTTTTATGAAACTTGGTATATGGATAGATGGCAGTATGGAGATTATGCATGTCTTTTTCTTTTCTTCCTATGTTGAAAATTCTGGTTGCTATGGCAACAAATAGGCTAAAAATATGGCAAATTTTACACATAAACTGGATCCAGTGATAACGCAAAAAGTACTGGAAATATTTTTATGAAACTTGACATATGGGTAGATGGCAGTCTTGGAATTATGCACGTCTTTTTCTTTTCTTCCTATGTTGAAAATTCTGGTTGCTATGGCAACAAATAGGCTGAAAATATGGCAAATTTTACACATAAACTGGATCCAGTGATAAAGCAAAAAAGTACTGGAAATATTTTTATGAAACTTGACATATGGGTAGATGGCAGTATTGAAATTATGCACGTCTTTTTCTTTTCTTCCACACATATACTGAAAATATGGCAAATTTTACACATAAACTGAATCCAGTGATAACTCAAAAAGTACTGGAAATATTTTTATGAAACTTGACATATGGGTAGATAGCAGTGTTGATATTATGCATGTCTTATCTGTTCTTCCTATTTTGAAAAATATCAGTTGCCTTGGCAACAAATAGGCTTAAAACATGCCAAATATAACAATATTTCTGATTAGTCAAAAAGAGCTGAAAATTTTTATGAAATTGCATCTTTAATTCAAGAGTTATGTCCCCTACCGGTTTACCGGAGGGGACTTTAGGTTTACCCTCCGTCCGTCTGTCCGTTCGTCTGTCCGTCCGTCCATCTGTCTGTCAGTCCGTCAGTCCGTCCGTCCACAAAACTGGATCCTGCGATAACTTGAAAAGTACTGAAAATATTTTTATGAAACTTGGTATATGGATAGATGGCAGTATGGAGATTATGCATGTCTTTTTCTTTTCTTCCTATGTTGAAAATTCTGGTTGCTATGGCAACAAATAGGCTAAAAATATGGCAAATTTTACACATAAACTGGATCCAGTGATAACGCAAAAAGTACTGGAAATATTTTTATGAAACTTGACATATGGGTAGATGGCAGTCTTGGAATTATGTACGTCTTTTTCTTTTCTTCCTATGTTGAAAATTCTGGTTGCTATGGCAACAAATAGCCTGAATTTCAAGATTTCTTATTTAAATTTTTCAGCTTTTTCACTATATGTTCTTTATTTCTTAAGGTGTTTACTTCAAACTTTAAATATAAGTTTCTGGTCATCAACCACATCATATGTGACAAGGTTTATAACTCTAGCACAAAAATATCAGTATTACCTCCCTTGAACTTAGATTTTTTAGGGGAAAAAATGTTGTCTTTTTTAAATAACTTCTTTATTTCCTAATGTATCTACTTCAAACTTCATATATATGTTTCTTATTATCACTCGACATTTTTTTGAGAAGGTTAAATACTCTAGCAAGACTATTTCCAGAATTATGTCCCCCTTGAACTTAGATTTTTTTCGAGAAACTGGTATTTTCACTCCAACTTCTTCATTCCTTATAGGATTTACTTTAAAATCCCACATCGTAATAATATGACAAGGTTGTATAAACATAATTTCCTTACTAAGCATGGAAACTTAACACATTTACTGTGATATAGACAAACTTATTTTATTATGTTTTGTGGTCGATATTTTCAAATACAGACTTCATCCTCAAATTCATTATAAATGGCAATACACAGGAGTGTGTATGACAATTAAAGAACTTTTTGAGGGACCGGTAGGGGACTACTGTATTGCCCGCAATACTATCAAGTGCTTGTTTATAATGCTTTTTCTTAAGAGCCCATTTCATTAAGCGACATTTTTGGGTGTTTCCCTTGCACGGTCGCTTAATGCACATTCGACTGTATATTTATTGAGACGGTGTGCAGAACACAAGTAAATAGGCCCCACCCTGGAGATTAATTGAATTATATAGATTTATACAGGAGTTTTCGTGCCTGGTCTGTATCTTTTGAACCGGAGGAAGGAAATTCAAACTTAAATTGGCAGAAATATTAATGGTAATGAGACGATGTGCAGGTTTTACCTTCCTCAGGTCAAAGTCAAGGTCACACTCCCCGTCCCTAGATTTGCCACTTAAATGCCACCCTTTTCAATGGTGGAGTATTTAGACAATTTTCCACCACTAATGCCACCTAAATGCCACCAAAACGACACCCAAATCATGAAAATGGTGAAAAATTTGAGCAGGACTGATGGTATATAATTTTCCAGTTAATTCCACCTTTTTTACACTTAATGCCACCAATGAGTGGAAAGTTGGTGGAGTATTTAGACAAAATTTCACCATTATGCCACCTTAGGGTGGCAAACTCATTTTCCACTACATGCCACTTGTTTCCACTAATTGCCACCATCATGGTGGAAAGATGGTGGAGTATTTAGACAAATTTCCACCATTATGCCACCATTGAGTGGCAAACTCATTTTCCACCAAATGCCACTTATTTCCACCTTTTGCCACCATTAGGGTGGAAAGTTGGTGGAGTATTTAGACACTTTTCCACCATTTTTCCACCACAAAGTGGCAAATTCAGTTTCCACTAAATGCCACCTATTTTCACCCTTTCAGAAATTTTCCACCTTGTGGGTGGCAATAGCTGGAAACTGCATTAAAGTCACCCTCCACCCTAAAAGAGAAACAAACAAATTTTAAAAATAATCCTTTTTAATATCTCCATATGAAATAATTGTCTCAAAAAATAGCAACACATTAGTCCATTTATTATCTTCAGTTTATCTTTCTATTCCTGGACGGTTTGAGGAGGTGCAGAATCACCCTATGGATTTCACTCCTTTGGGTTGTCAGCCACTTTTCCAGCGCACAATCTAAAACAAAAAAAATATTATGAATAATTGTTACAATAATGGAAAACATTAGCTTACATTAATTTTTTACATGACTATTGGATATTTCTATATTCAAGTTGAGTGCATAGATATGATTAAAACCTTAACAAAACAGCATTGCAGACGTGGAAGAATCAAACTTTTCTTATTTATTAATACTTCAAGGCAGAAAATATACGCAGAATCAAAAATGATATTTTCATTCAGTTCATTAGTTACCTTTCAAGAACTTAAGTTTTGCCTTGTCTGCACAAGCAGGTCTGGCGTCAGACTCTCTGTTCCATTTTCTCATACCAAACAATGAGCCGCCTTTAATCTCCTCTATATTGAATAGCATTCTGAAGAGCCTTGTTGTACCTTTCTCATGTGAGGCATAGTGCCTCAGTTCTGCCATCACTTGGTCCTAAAATATAATTATCAATATCCAATAAGTAAAGACAGAAAATAAAACATGGTATATGTATACAACTCCAAAATTTTAAAATAAGAAAGAAATTAAGAAATACAACACGTCAACATCAGTGCAGGTTAAGTAATTTAATACTCTTCCAGTTTCAGTTCTTAACGAACCTTCATCAGGATAAATATTTGACAAAATTTTCAAACTTAGGTGTACAAAAAACTCTAAAATTTGTAAAACTAAATGTAAATGCAAATTAAAGTGTCATAAAGAGTTTGAATAAAAGTAGGTTTGTAAATAGTGCATAATAGCTATATTTATTAAGAACTGAAAATGTGTCTTATTGGGTACTGTGACACTTCTTTCCTATCAATTCTAAAATAACTTTTGAATTAACAAGATACCTTTGTAAAGCCACTGAAGAACAAGTGTGTTGCTCCAGGCTGCTCCTCATTGCTTTGTGTCTGCAAAAGAATAATTCTTATTTAATGCTGTTTCTGTTATGAACTGTCATTCTCCTAACAGCTTGTTACTTAAGACTGTTTAGTTATGGTTATATATCTACTGCACCATTAAAGCTGAATTACAACAATGAAGGAATGAAGCTTACTATTAAAACAGTTACTGTAGATCTGCTTCACATGTGACACACAAGGAAATATGTTTATAGCATGAAAGTTGTAGTAATAAGTACCTGGTTATCTATAGTTTGATTGATGTAATATTGTACATATTAATGATATTGTACTTACTGATTAATTTCTATAATTATTTTCTCAAACTTAAAATTTCTAACATACTGTATTTATGAAATGATGAAGTTCTTCCTACATTCTTTACATTCCTACATTCTTTATATGTAAATTCAGCTTTCTTTTTTCAGTCAAGTTACAAACATAACAAATTTAAAACATAATTTTATACAATACCACTTCATATTTTTACTGTTAAAAAACTTAATAGTTTCTGCAAAAATAATAATAAATGTTATATGTAAAAAGTTGCTTACCTGAAACTTTGACTTGGAATGATTCTGCTGTTTATCTTCTTGTCTAATGTTATAATCTACACATTCACACTTCAGTTAAAAACTTCTCTCATTTCTATTTGCCATAATAAGACTTTTAATGTATTCTTTGAGAAATCAAAAATATGCACCCTTACATTTTTAAACAAGATAATATCTTCAGAATTGCTTTACAATACCAATCATTTCCTTTGTGTTTGCAAGCTTTAACTGACCTCAATTCCTTTGAATTCAAACTTTACAACCGTACAACTGGAAAGTTCCATTATAATTTTAAACTGTGAGGGATTATTCAAAAACCATAGCACCTATCATTTTATTTTTTACATTCATTTTGAATGTATAAACTATGTCTAATACCTGAATAGATTATAATAATAATAATAATAATAATAATAATAATAATAATAAGACTTTATTTAAAGAGGCAACATAGTTAGGCAAGCCCAGTCTTCCCTATGAGCCTCTATCAAAAATGTACATATATACAGTTACAAACAAAGATTTATATAATAAACAAAAAAAAGTAAACTTAATGTATACAAGTTATACAACAAAGAAAAAGTTGAGTAATTGAAAAATGCAATAAGAAAATGAATACAAACATTTGAAAGTATGAAATTGTACATTTTATGAGACATACATGTATATATGTGATATTAAAACATAGCTAGATTATTTGGTGCCCACCAGAGAACCACCATTTAAGATAATTTGTTTTGAATGTTTGTAAGTTGGAAGAATTTCTTATGTTTAAAGGGAGGGAGTTCCAAAATTTTGAGCCTGAATATGATAGGGATTTTCTGCAGAATTCAATTCTTGGTTTGGGGACTAAAAGAAGTTTTTGTTCATATGATCTTAATGATTTATTTTCTGTATTTGTAAAAAGATTTTGCATATAATCAGGGAGAAGATTGTTTAGGGACTTGTACACTAAAATGGCCTTTTTATAATTCACTCTATCAGAGAATTTCATCCAGTTCAATTCAGAAAATAACTCATCAGTAGGCGCATCAAAATCTTTATCAAGTATTATTCTTGCTGCACGTTTTTGAAATTTATACATGTCGTTTAAGAGTTCCTTACTGCAATTACCCCAAATAGTAGAAATAAGTTTTTGAAAGATAATTTAGCATGCTATTTTAACACAGATTCTACATATAACATGTATAGTGTTGCCTCTCCCAAAATAATCAAATGGAACAGTCTGGTCAGCTTGAGTAAACTATTAACCCCCATGCAGAGATTACTAGATAAGAGGGCAGTAGTTTTATCAGATCTGTGTTGTATGCCTTGTTGTTAAATCTTAGAGGATGCAGTATTTACTAGCTAGTATTTACTTATCCTGATTATAAGAAATTATCAGGAATTATTAGCTATTTATTTTTCACACAATTATTTTTACAAAAGATTTAAAGCCTCTGAAAGGCATCCTATATTGTGTATGTATAATAAGCAAGCACAGTGCTGAAGGCTGAACTATTTTTATGTATATTTATTAAATAGCATTTATATTATTGTTAACAAGTTTGATTCATGTTTTTTTTCTTCTTTAAAATACATAACTCTCTCCTGCAAAGTTATGGAGTTATTGCCCTTTGTAAGTTTTAATCTGCAAAGCATAGTACAAAAAATGTTTGATACAATTATTTTAAACTCCACATATAACTAAATCTCATTGATGAGAAGTACAAGGCCTAGGAACCATAACTCTTTATTTCATGATTTGGGGTTAATTGCCATTTTGTACTTCTCCATGCTTAATTTTTGTTCTGATCATTAAGCTTAAAAAGTATTGGAGATATTAATTTGAAACTTCACAGATATAGATCTTTGTGAGTAATGTGCTGTGTTTAAGAACCATAACTCTTTTGCATACTTTTGGAGTTATTGCCCTTTGCATTTTTCACTTTAATTATTGTAAGCATTACATGAAAAGTGTAATTACTCACCAAATATCAGTTTAAAATAATATTAAAGAGACCAATCTTAATTAGAAGAAAAGACCAAAGTCAAACTTTATTCAAGATTGACATTAAATATCATAGCAGATTTTAACAACAAACTTTATGCAGAAAAATGCATTTTCTGGTCATTGAAGAACATTTCAACTATTTAATGTACAGATTGCAACTAAAAAAGCTAAGTACTTTTACAGCCGTAATTTTATTTTACAAGCATAGAATGGAACATAGGCATTTTTGACTTTAAGTCAAACTTTACATCCCTAAAGAAAAGTACTGAAAAAAAGAAAGAAAAAATGGAAAATAAAGTAACCCCATACTTTTCTAATTTTTCTTGCTCCTAATTAATTATGTGTGTTTTACGCCTGGAAAAGTGATTTTACGACCAATTTCAGTGTCTTTTCCTGCTACTTTACAGCTGGAATAATCATACCATTATGGGCAGTGACTTTGTATCAGAATTGTGTTCATGGCATTCTAGTATTCAGCATATAAAAGATTTTTTAAGAAATACGAGTTTCTGATAAATTTTCAAACTGTTCAACTTTAATTTATTCTATTTTTGATAAAAAGTTCACTTGATACTTTGATAAAACCAAGAAACAGATTTATTTCAGTTTGGAGCTTTAACTTAAATAAATCTTTTAAATCCTGCAATGCACAATAAATTCTCAGTTTTCCCTTTCCCTTTTTGACTAAACAAATTTCACAAAATTTTCTAAGTTATTTTCCACTAATTTGCCACCCAGAAAATAGTTAGAGTTTCACTTTTCCACTAAAAGCCACTCATTTTCCACCTTCAAAATAAACTAAGTTTCATTTTTCACCAATTTCCACCTTTTTGCCACCATGAAAAAAGTCTATGTTCAAATTTCCACTCAATGCCACCTAAATGCCACCAAAGGATAGTGGCGTTTGGTGGTAACTTTGCCACTACAGTGGAAAAAGAGTGGAATTTTGTCATTTTCCAGTTAATTTCACCCTTTTTACACTTAATGCCACCCTTTTCAGTGGAAATAGCTGGCAAGTAGTGGCAAATCTAGGGACGGGTCATTTTGTATCAATTTCAAAATTTTTTATTCACTCTGTTTCAGTTAAACTGATTGTATGAAATTATATCTATTCTGTAGAAATATTTATATTATTGGGCTGATGTGCATAAAGCAGTTTAAGACTACCTGAGGTCAAGGTCAAAATTGGCCCCGCCCCGGTGGGATCATTGATCATCTTTATATGTCTATTGTAAAACTTATAAAATCTTTTTTTTAAAAAAACCAAAGAGCTAGGGTTAAGATATTAAGCATGAAATATCTTCTTGTGAGTGTCTATCAAGTTTGTTCAATTTAAAGCCCAGGGGTCATAATTGGCCCCGCCCAGGGGATCATTGATTTTCCTTATATTTTCCTAATAGGTATAATTTAGTGGAAACAAAAAAATCTGCTTTTAAAAAACCCAAAGAGCTTAGAGCTTAAATTATTTATATTAAGCATGAAACATTTTCTAGTGAGTGTCTACCAAGTTTGCTCAAATAAAAACCCTATGGTCAAAACCCAGCCCAAGAGAATTGAAGTTAACTGTTCAATCCCCAGCCAGGTCAATGTTTGTTTTCCTTCTCTTTTCTGTCATCTTTTTCTTAGCTCACCTCTCACTTAGTGACAGGCTGAACTGTTAAATTAATTGGCTGCCAGAGCTAAAATTAGAAAACAACAACAGCTCAATTTTGAAATAAATTTACACAAAAATTTCCTTGGTGTCACAGTACACAAAATTGTTCAGATTAAACTGTCCCTTGTTTTCAAATTGTGCTTCTTGGGTGAAACGGGGCTCCAGTTTGACCTTAAGGCTTTTGACCTATTTTCTGGTGAGCGATCCAGGACCCTCTGAGCCTGGCCCTCTTGTTTTATCATTGTGTTTCCAATTAAATTCATGCATGTTTTTCTATAGTCTGTAACATTTGATTTTCTTTTCTATTTAAGGTTCTGATGATGTACCATCCTCTAGGTATGTTTGTCTTTATTTATTTCTCAATTTTAAGCATTATTGTGCCCCCACTTTAGGGGGAGCATTTAGATACTCTGTCTGTCCGTGCTATTTAAGATGAGTAGGGGACAATGTAACTGTAAACAGAACAAAAGAGAACAATAGAGTGCATTCTGTAACAATAGAATAAGGGGACATGGCTCTCTATTAAAGACGTTTTCGGTAGTTTTCTGTGCGCATCGTTATGCGCTTCCAAGAAAGATAATCACGGACAATAAATCTTCAAAATGAAGGTCAAGTTGAATAGTATTCGGATAAGTGTTTAAATTTCGGCTATAAGCAAATAATGAGTAAATAATACAGAATAGATATTTCTAAATGTTCAGGAGGAGATCGGTTCAAAAGAATAAGAGGTCGTTTAGACAACATCACATAAAAGATTTCTCCAAGCATTAGTACGACAGCAGTGATGATAATTCTGCGCGCATTACCCCACCCACTTGTGGTATAGTGACGAAAGTGCGTCGCGACTTGATTACTTGCAGACAACTGGGCATAGAAGTTTAAAATGATATATTTTATAAGTGTTGAATAAAAAACAAAATTAATATCTAAGAAATGTTCCGAATTTCATTATTTTCTTTGTAAATTTCTGAATACTTGCTTACTGTTCGGGTATGTTAGTCGAGTGAAAAAAATAATATGGCCCTAGATATGTTTTAAAAACATTTTCAGTATCATTTACTTAATATATAACATTAAAGAAATATGTTCCAATTATCGTTTGTTTTATACAGAACCCTAAGATAAAGCAAGCTTTGTATAAAATTATGTTTATTGTGTGTGTAATAGGCTGTTTTATACATTATTATAACACAGTTTGGCTTTTTTGACAATTTTGAGATATACGGTTACCATGGAAACTGCCATTTTTCAAAAAATCCAACACGCCAACATATATTTTTCTTTTTCCTTTTTGAATTAATTGTCATTAAATTTTACACAACATACAAAAAAATTAGAAAATCCTATGAAAGAAATTTTTCAATATCTCTAATTATTCTCAGAATTCATGTTTATTTTTCTCATTTTTTGTTCGGTTAAGGAACATGGAAAACTCATTTTTTAAAGAAATATGTTTAGATCATCATTTGTTTCATACAGAATCATTAGATAAGGTTATCTTTGCATAAAACAATGCTTGTTGTGTGTTTTAAGCTATTTTATACATTTTCTATTTGTTATAACACAGTTTGGCTATTTTGACAGTTTTTAGATATACGGTTACCATGGAAACTGCCATTTTACAAGAAATCCAACACGTCAACATATATTTTTCTTTTTATTTTTAAATTCGCCATTAAACTTTACTCATCATACAAAAAATTTAGAAAATTCTATGAAAGGATTAAATTTTCATAAAACTGTAGAAAATGTCTTTAAACAAAAGAAAATAATAGAAATGGCCCCTTAGTCCATTGTGGTGGTACGTCCGTTCTCATTTTGTGTCACACCTTGCTTAAAAAGTATTTGACCTAGAGTCATGAAACTTTACAGGAATGTTGATCAGCATGTGTAGTTGTGCACCTGGGTATTTTTGTGTGGATTGATTTAGTATTTTAGAGTTATTGCCCTTGACGCAGTACAAATTTGCAATTTTCAACTTGTGTTGCATGAAACTAAAAAAGTATTTGACCTAGAGTCATGAAACCTTACAGGAATGTTACTCAGCTTGTGAAGTTCTGCACCCTGGGTTTTGCTTAAGGATTTATTAGCTCACCTGTCACAAAATGACATGGTGAGCTTTTGAGATCGCTTTTCGTTTGTCGTCCATCCGTAAACTCTTACTTTAAGTGACATCTCCTTATAAACCGTTAAGCCAATTTTATCCAAATTTTATTCCATGCAGAACTTTGGTTACCATATTAACCAAAAGAAAAAACTTAAAGTATCTTCTTATAAAAAACCCAAAGAGCTACAGCTTAGATATTTGGCATGAAACATCTTCTAGTGAGTGTCTACCAAGTTTGCTCAAATAAAAGCCAAAATTGTCAAAATTGGTCTGTCCCCGGGAACATTGAATTTCCTATATGTAATATATTTAAAACTGAAAAAAAAACTTCCTTGGAGTCAAAATTGGTCCCTCTCCAGGGGGGTCATTTATTTTCCTAATATGTATATCATAAAAACTTAAAAGATCTTCTTTTAAAAAACCCAAAGAGCTAGTCTGAGGTTAGATATGAAGCATGAAAAATCTTCCTTAAAGGTGTCTACCAAGTTTGTTCAAATAAAAGTCCTGGGGGTCAAAATTGGCCCAGCTCCAGGGGGTCATTGATATTCCTCATATGTATATAGTAAAAACATTTTAAAAATCCCTAAGAGCTACAGCTTAGATTATAAACATGAAACATTTTTAGTGGGTGTCTACCAAGTTTGTTCAGATAAAAGCCCTGGGGTTGAAATTGGTCCATTCCCGGGGGCATTGAATTTCCTTATATTTTTATATTTAAAACATAAAAAAATTTTCCTTGGGGTCCCTCCCCAGGGGTCATTTAATTTCCTTATATGTTTATAGTAAAAACTTAAAAGATCTCCTTTAAAAAATCACAAAGAGCTAGAGCTTAGATTATAAACATGAAACATTTCTAGTGGGTGTCTACCAAGTTTGTTCAAATAAAAGCTTTGCGCAATATGGACAGTCATTGATTTTCCTTATATGTACATTATAAAAACTTAGACTTTTTTTTTTTTTAAAACTGAAAAAGTTAAAGGTTAGATATGAAGAATGAAAAATCTTGTTATATGTGTCTACCAAGTTGACCCCACCCAAGGGGGTTATTGATTTTCCTTATATAGATATACTAAAAACTTAAAAAATTTTCTTTTAAAAAACCCAAGGAGGTAGAGGTTAGATATTAAGCATTAAAAATCCTCTTATTGGTGTCTTCCAACTTAATTTCAGCGTCAAAACTGGCCCGCCTCAGGTTGTCATTGATTTTTCTTATATTTACAAATCTTTTGGAACTGTTGGTTTCCTCTTGGAATAACAACCATAAATGTTTTTATGATGAAAACAAGGTCACTGGAGCTAAAAATAGAAAAATCTTGTAGATACTGTTTTGATCCAAATACTCTGGAAATTGCTCCGAAAGTTTATTTCAATGATTTCTGTTTCAAGTTTGAATTTGATTCACATGGGGTCAAAAACTAGTTCACACTGCCCAAATATGGAAAAAACACTCTAGTGGTCACATTTTATACCCCTGCAAACAAAGTTTAGGGGTGTATAGGAGTCAGCTTGTCGGTCAGTCACTCCATTCGTTGATCCACATCATGATTTCCGGATGACTAGAGTTTGGAATGAGGTATTGTAATCAAACTTGGTTTATAGCAACCTTATGTGAAGACCCCATTTGATATGCATTTGGAGTCCCTGGGGTCAAGGTCACTGTAACTTAATATTGAAAAATGGTTTCAGGACAATAACATGAGTTAGGAATGAGATATTGTAATCAAACTTGGTGTATAGCAAGCTTATGTGAAGACCTGGGTTGGTATGGCATTTGGATCCCCTGGGGTCAAGGTCAATGTCACTATTACTCAAAATAGAAATATTGTTGATTGTTTACAGACAATAACTAGAGTAAGGAATGAGATATTGTAATCAAACATGGTGTATTGCAAGCTTATATGAAGAGCCCTGTTGGTATTGCATTTGGACCTCTTGGGGTAAAGGTCAAGGTCACCATTACTAAAAATGGAAAATGGTTTCTGGACAATAACTAGAGTTAGAAACGAGATATGTAATTAAACTTGGTGTTTAGCTAGCTTATATCAAGAACCCGGTTGGTATTGCCTTTGGATCCCTGGGGTTAAGGTTACTGTTACTATAGAAAAATGATTTCTGGATAATAACTAGAGTTAAAAATGAGATATTGTGATAAAACTTGGTGTATAACAAGCTTATGTGAATACTCTGGTTGGTATTGCATTTGGACCCCCTGGGTCAAGGTCACTGTTCCTAAAAATAGAAAAATGGATTCTGGACAATTACTAGTCAGGAATCAAACTTGGTGTACAGCAAGCTTATATGAAGACCCCTGAGTGTTGCATCTAGAATTTCCAAATTACGGGGTATTGTCCCCCACTCAACTGAAAAATGTGGGGAGTTTGAAGAAAAATGTGGGGACAAATTACATTTACTTTACAATATGATGAACCGAAAAGAATTCATTTATTTTATGTTAAGGCATTTTTGACAGCTATCGTCTGCTCAACAACGGAAATAGAAAAAATAAAATATTGAAGAAAACTACAAAACACACCCGTGATGCCCCAGTCGGCTGTTACACGCGATTAAGTACATATTTTAGTTAAATTACCCTCAGTGAAAACAAACATGGCTGAAGCATTCAAGATATGATGAATATAAACTGAATTAAGTTGAAAAGATCGTCAGACTTGGCGCGCATTGACTTCATTAAAATGCGCAATCTGCATAAAATATGCGCAAATCAAGCAATTGCGCGGCCTAGATGCAACACTGAGACACCGGTGGCATATATAAAAAAAAAAAATGAAATCTGGACAATAACTAAGTTGAGGAACGAGATATTGTAATTAAACTTGGTGTTTAGCAAGCTTATATCAAGAACCCTGGTTGGTATTGCCTTTGGACCCCAGGGGTTAAGGTTGCCGTAAAGAGAAATGGTTTCCGGACAATATAAACTAGTGTTAGAAATGAAACTTTGTGATCAAACTTGGCGTATAACAAGCTTATGTGAAAACCCCCGGTTGGTATTGCATTTGGACCCCCTGGGGTCAAGGTCAAAGTCACTGTTACTAAATATAGAAAAATGGTTTCTGGACAATAACTAGAGTTAGGAATGAGATATTGTAATCAAACTTTGTGTATAGCAGGATTATATTGAAGACCTGGGTTGGTATTGCATTTGGACCCCTGGGTGAAGGTCAAAGTCACTGTTACTCAATAAAAAGAAAAATGGTTTCTGAAAAAGAGTTAGGAATGAGATATTGTAATCAAACTTGGTGTATTGCAAGCTTATTGTGCCCCCACTTTAGTGGCGGGCATTTAGATTTACCCTTGTCCGTCCGTCCGTCCTTCCGTCCGTTCTCTTTTGTGTCGCACATAACTCAAAAAGTATTTAACCTAGAGTCATGAAACTTTACAGGACTGTTGATCAGCATGTGTAGTTGTGCACCTGGATATTTCTGTCTGGATATTTTTAGAATTTTCAGAGTTATTGCCCTTGACTTAGTAAAATTTGCAATTTTTAACTTGTGTCGCACGTAACTCAAAAAGTATTTGACCTAGAGTCATGAAACTTTACAGGAATGTTGATCAGCATGTGTAGTTGTGCAAAGGGTATTTTCGTCCGGAAGGTTGCTCAGCATGTTTAGTTTTGCACCTGGGGTTTCGCTTGTGGATTTATCCAATATTTGTAGAGTTATTGCCCTTGACTTAGTAAAAACCGTTTCATTATGTTGTTATTTGTTCCTTGAGTGCTCGAGTTAGAATCAACGAACTTTACAGGAATAATGATCAACATCATTGAATTACAGGAATAATGATTCACATCACTGTGAAGCTATGTACTTGGGACTTTGCATGTGGATTATTTTCAGTTTTGTTAGAGTTATTACCCTTGACTTACAGTAGTATAAATTTTCAATTTTCAACTTGTTCATGCATAGCTCAAAAAGTATTTCACTTGTAGGCCTGAAAGTTTACAAAAATGTTGGTTAGCATGTGTACTTATGCACCTTGGGGTTTGCTTGTGGATTTATTCAGTATATGTAAAGTTCTTGCCCTTTACTTAGTAAAAGATTTTTAGTTTTCAAAAAATATTTGACCTAGAGTCATAAGATTGACAGAACAGTGGCGCGTGGGGGCACCCGTGTCCTATGGACACATTTCTAGTATGAAGACCCTGGATGGTATTGCATTTAGGCCACCTTGGGTCAAGGTCAAGTCAAAGTTGCTGGTGGAGGTTTTAATCACCTTAAGTGATAGCTCTAGTTGACTCAATTGTCATCAACATGGTCAGTATGCTTGTCAAGGTAATTGATAGGATGACTTCGAACATGGGTCTTCTCAGATGAAAAACTAGGCCACAGGAGCTTAAAATAGAAAAATCTTGTTAACACTCCAGTGCCAACTGTGTTGATCCAAATATCCTTGAAAATTAGTCTGAAAGTGTTTTTTTTATGAGTCACCTAGGGTCAAAAACTAGGTCACACTGTCCAAATATGGAAAAACTTTGTTAACACTCTAGTGGTCACATTTTTGACTCAATTGTCATCAAACTGACTTGATATTTAGACCAGAAATGTAATTTCTGATGCCGAATAGTATTTTGACCTACTTTCGATATTAATGGTATTGTTTGACCTTATTTCACGTTTCAAGTTCGCTCTTAAAATTTGGACCCGGGGTGTAATTTCTGATTTAGAATCAAATTTTTATATTGGCTGATCTACTTTTGGTATTTTTGATATCACATGACCTACTTTTTAGCTGACCTGAGCTTGCTCAGGGTGAGCTTTTAGGACCTTTAAATGTCGGTCGTCCATTATCAACATTTCGGAGATTTGTTTGTTAACACTCTAGAGGTCACATTTTTGCCTCAATCTTCATCAAACTTTGTCAGGATGCTTGCCTAGGTAATTGCTTGGATGAGTTTGAACATGGGTCATCTCGGTTGAAAATTAGGTCACAGGAGCTAAAAAAAAACAAAAATAAAACACTCTAGTATCTAAATATCCTTGAATTTGGTCGGGAAGTTTGTTTTGATGATTTCTAGGTCAAGTTCTAATATGGGTCACTGGGGTCAAAAACTAGGTCACACTGCGCAAATATGGAAAAAACTTGTGAACACTGGTAGTAACATTTTTGACTCAGTTGTCATCATACTTGGCCAGATGCTTGTCTAGGGAATTCCTCGGATGATTTTGAACATTGGTCATTTCCGATTAATAACTAGGTCACAGGAGCTAAACATAGAAAAATCTTGTTAACACTGGAGTGGCTGCTGTTTTGAATCAAATGTCCTGGAAATTGGTCTGAAAGTTTGTTTTGATGATTTCTAGGTCAAGTTTTGAATATGAGTCACCGGGGTCAAAAACTAGGTCACAACACTCAAATATGGAAAATCCTTGTTAACATTCTAGTGGTCACATTTTGACTCAATTGTCATCAGACTTTATCAGAATGCTTGTCTAGGTAATTACTTGGATGAGTTTTAACATGGTTCATCTCAGATGAAAAACTAGGTCACAGCAGCTAAAAATAGAAAATGTTTGTTCAAACGTAAGTGGCTGCTGTTTTAAATCAAATATCCTGGAAATTGGTCTGAAAGTTTGTTTAGATGATTTGTAGGTCAAGTTTTGAATATGGGTCACCTGAGGTAAAAAAATAGGTCACATTGCTAAAATATGGAAAAACCTTGTTAACACTCTAGTGGTCACATTTTTATACCCCCGCAAAAAAACCCCGCAAACAAAATTTAAGGGGGTATATTTTGCTTGGATGAGTTCGATGGGTTAGGGTGAGCGATCTAGGGCCATGTTGGCCCTCTTGCTTGTTTTGTGAAGTACAGACATTAAATTTGGACTATGGATGTAATTTCTGATGCCAAATTGCATTTTGATATCAGCTGACCTACTTAAGATATTATTGATATCATTTGACCTACTTTCTTGCTTTTTGATGTACAGGCATGAAATTTTGACCAAGGGCCGAGTTGAATTTTGTTATTATCTGATTTTTGATATTTTTGTCCTACTTTCTTGTTTTTTAGCTCACCTGACCACGAAGTGGTCAAGGTGAGGTATAGTGATGGGGCTATGTCCGGCGTCGTGCGTCGTCAACAATTGGGTTGTTGACAGTCTAGCAGTCACAGTTTTGATTGGGTCATCATCAAACTATGTCAGAATGTTTGTCTCAAGGAAATACAGATCGAGTTCGAAGATGGGTTATCTCGGGTTAAAAACTAGGTCACAGGAGCTAAAAATAGAAAAAGCTTGTTAACACTCTAGAGGCTGCAGTTTTCATCCAAAAATTCTAGAAATTTGTCAGGAAGGTTGTTTTAATGATATCTAGGTTAAGTTCGAAGATGGGTCATCTCCGATCAAAAACTAGGTCACAGGAACTAAAAATAGAAAAAGCTTGTTAACACTCTAACAATTGGGTTGTTAACAGTCTAGCAGTCCCAGTTTTGATTGGATCATCATCAAACTTTGTCAGAATGTTTGTCTCAATGAAATACAGATCGAGTTCGAAGATGGGTTATCTCGGGTCTAAAACTAGGTCACAGGAGCTAAAAATAGAAAAAGCTTGTTAACACTCTAGAGGCTGCAGTTTTCATCCAAATATTCTAGAAATTTGTCAGGAAGATCGTTTTAATGATATCTAGGTCAAGTTCGAAGATGGTTCATCTCCGATCAAAAACTAGGTCACAGGAGCTAAAAATAGAAAAAGCTTGTTAACACTAACAATTGGGTTGTTAACAGTCTAGCAGGCACAGTTTTAATTGGATCATCATCAAAGTTTGTCAGAATGTTTGTATCAATGAAATACAGGTTATTTTCATGATATCTAGGTCAAGTTTGAAGATGGGTCATCTCAGGTCAAAAACTAGGTCACAGGAGCTAAAAATAGAAAAAGCTTGTTAACACTCTAGTGGCTGCAGTTTTGATTCAAATATTCTGGAAATTTGTCAGGAAGGTTGTTTTGATGATTTCTTGGTCAAGTGCTAAGATTGGTCATATCTGGTCAAAAACTAGGTCACAGGAGCTAAAAATAGAAAAATCTTTTTAAAACTCTAGAAGCTGCAGTTTTGATCAAATTTCCTGGAAATTGGTAAGGAAGGTTGTTTTGATGATTTCTAGGTCAAGTTTGAATATGGGTCGTGTCCGGTCAAAAATTAGGTCACATTGCCCAAATATGGTAAAATCTTTATAACACACTAGAGGTCACTTGTTTGACTTAGTTGTCATCAAACTTGGCCATGATGCTTGTTTAAGACATTGCTTGGATGCGGTTGTGTCAGGTGAGCGATCCAGGGCCATCATGGCCCTCTTGTTTCCTTACCAGAACCGAAGGTTCAGGGTGAGCTATTAGTAACAAAGGGGATAATCCGGCGTTCGGGGTCTGTCATCATGCGTCAACAGTGGTCATAATCTCTGAAACTGCCAGGCAGATTTACCTCAAATTTGGTCTGTAGCATCCTTGTGACAGTCACACTTAAATTTGCACATGTCATTTCAATTGGCTCCTTCTAGGGGGTCAACAGAGCTAAAAATAGAAAAACCTTTAAATATCTTCTTCCACAGAACTAATTGGTGGATGATCACCAAACTTTGTTTGTAGCATTCTTAGGTAGTCTTTTATCAAGTTTGCTTGTATTAATTTGATTGGCCCCTTTTAGGGGTCTCTAAGGGCTAAAAATAGAAATATCTTCAACCGTCTATTCCTACAGAACTAATTGATGGATGGTCACCAAACTTTGTCTGTAGCATTCTTGGGTAGTCTTTTATCAAGTCTGCTCATATTAATTTGATTGGCCCCTTTTAGGGGTTGCTAAAGCTAAAAATAGAAATACTTTAAACGTCTTCTTCTACAGAAGTAATTGATGGATGATCACCAAACTTTGTCTATAGCATTCTTGGGTAGTCTTTTATCAAGTTTGCTCATATTAATTTGATTGGACCCCGCTAAAGCTAAAAATAGAAAAACTTTGAACATCATCTCCTTCTGAAAGAATTGATGGATGAGCACCAAACTTTGTCCAGTAGTCTTTTATTAATTTTGCTCAAATTAATTTTATTTGCCCCGTTAAAGCTACAAGCTTAAATGCCCCAGGTCATGGCATTTCTTCAAATTATAGTTTAAAGATATTCTATGCTCAAATTTTATATTAGAAAATATTGACAATGGATAATTTTCAACACTGCAAAGCAGTACTTTCTGGTGAGTGACTAATGGCCATCATGGCCCTCTTGTTATACCCCCGCACAACAAAGTTGTAAGGGGGGTATACTGGAATCAGCTTGTCCGTCCGTCCGTCCGTCCGTCCGGCTGTCCGGCCGTCCGGCCATCCGTCGGTTTTTTCATGTCTGCCCAATAACTTAAGATTCCTTTGACCCTTAGTCTTCATATTTGGCATGGAGGTTAGTCATGATTAGTAGATGACCCCTATTGATTTTGAGGTCACCAGGTCAAAGGTCAAGGTCACAGGGGCCTTGACTTCAAAAAGCTTGTCCGCCCAATAACTTAAGATTCCTTTGACCTACAGTCGTCATATTTGGCATGGAGGTTAGTCATGATTAGTAGATGACCCCTATTGATTTTGAGGTCACCAGGTCAAAGGTCAAGGTCACAGGGGCCTTGACTTCAAAAAGCTTGTCCGCCCAATAACTTAAGATTCCTTTGACCTACAGTCGTCATATTTGGCATGGAGGTTAGTCATGATTAGTAGATGACCCCTATTGATTTTTGAGGTCACCAGGTCAGAGGTCAAGGTCACAAGGGGCCTTGACTTCAAAAAGCTTGTCCGCCCAATAACTTAAGATTCCTTTGACCTACATACTTCATATTTGGCATGGAGGTTAGTCATGATTAGTAGATGACCCCTATTGAATTTGAGGTCACCAGGTCAAAGGTCATGGTCACAGGGGCCTTGACTTCAAAAAGCTTGTCCGCCCAATAACTTAAGATTCCTTTGACCTACAGTCGTCATATTTGGCATGGAGGTTAGTCATGATTAGTAGATGACCCCTATTGAATTTGAGGTCACCAGGTCAAAGGTCATGGTCACAGGGGCCTTGACTTCAAAAAGCTTGTCCGCCCAATAACTTAAGATTCCTTTGACCTACAGTCGTCATATTTGGCATGGAGGTTAGTCATGATTAGTAGATGACCCCTTTTGATTTTGAGGTCACCAGGTCAAAGGTCAAGGTCACAGGGGCCTTGACTTCAAAAAGCTTGTCCGCCCAATAACTTAAGATTCCTTTGACCTACAGTCGTCATATTTGGCATGGAGATTAGTCATGATTAGTAGATGACCCCTATTGATTTTGAGGTCACCAGGTCCAAGGTCAAGGTCACAGGGGCCTTGACTTCAAAAAGCTTGTCCGCCCAATAACTTAAGATTCCTTTGACCTACAGTCGTCATATTTGGCATGGAGGTTAGTCATGATTAGTAGATGACCCCTATTGATTTTGAGGTCACCAGGTCAAAGGTCAAGGGCACAGGGGCCTTGACTTCAAAAAGCTTGTCCGCCCAATAACTTAAGATTCCTTTAACCTACAATCGTCATATTTGGGATGGAGGTTAGTCATGATTAGTAGATGACCCCTATTGATTTTGAGGTCACCAGGTCAAAGGTCAAGGTCACAGGGGCCTTGACTTCAAAAAGCTTGTCCGCCCAATAACTTAAGATTCCTTTGACCTACAGTCGTCATATTTGGCATGGAGGTGAGTCATGATAAGTAGATGACCCCTATTGATTTTGAGGTCACCAGGTCAAAGGTCAAGGGCACAGGGGCCTTGACTTCAAAAAGCTTGTCCGCCCCAATAACTTAAGATTCCTTTAACCTACAATCGTCATATTTGGGATGGAGGTTAGTCATGATTAGTAGATGACCCCTATTGATTTTGAGGTCACCAGGTCAAAGGTCAAGGTCACAGGGGCCTTGACTTCAAAAAGCTTGTCCGCCCAATAACTTAAGATTCCTTTGACCTACAGTCGTCATATTTGGCATGGAGGTGAGTCATGATAAGTAGATGACCCCTATTGATTTTGAGGTCAAAGGTCAAGGTCACAGGGACTTTGACTTCAAAAAGTTTGTCCGTCCAATAACTTAAGATTCCTATGACCCACAGTCTTCATATTTGGAATGGAGGTTAGTCATGATAAGTAGATGACCCCTTTCTGATTTTGAGGTCACTGGATCAAAGGTCAAGGTCATAGGGACTTTGACTTTAAAAAGTTTGTCCACCCATTAACTTAAGATTCCTTTGACCCACAGTCTTCATATTTGGCATGGATGTTGATCATGACTATAAGGTGACCCCTATTGATTTTGAGGTCATTGGGTCAAAGTTCAAGGTCACAGGGACCTTGACAAAAAAGTTTTTCTTCTCAATTGCTAAAGAATGTCCTGTCTGCAATGTGTTGATTTTGACATTTGAAGCATGTAGAATACATAACTTAGCAATGCACTGGCTTAGTAACCTGAGATTTGGCAGGGAGGTAATGTCCTTGCGCTCTTAATGGCCACTGTTGATTCTGACAAAGTGGTATGCGGGGGTATTCACGCCAAGATAGTGGCAGTTCTAGTTTAATACAGATTTGAAATTTGGACCAGGGGTGTACTTTTTTATGGTAAATTTTGATATTAGCTGACCTACTTCTGATATTTTTGTTTTTTGCTTGACCTTCAATAAAATGATGGTTCTATTGAGCGATCTAGGGTTATCTTGGCGCCCTTAAGTTGATAATGCTTGTCTGAGATATAACTATCAAACGATTGGTATATATATAGAGGATATTTGTTTGTTTTGCATGCAAGATTGAAATGTATTTCACTGAGGGAACACCAGATGCAATATTTTCACGAGTGACAAAGCTGATGATCAGGAAATATATTTTC
>NW_026856332.1:0-43527 GCF_026571515.1 Ruditapes philippinarum | reverse complement strand
TTGTTTTTTTTTCCTTTTCATTTTTCAATTTTGTTGACCTTTATCTATGTTTGTGTCATTGTCTTGTGGGCTTTTCAAATGATGATTGCTTCTATTTCGCCCTACAACAGAAGCATCATCTAGTTTTCCGATTTCTTGCTTTCCAATGATGTTTCCTCTTTCTTTTCTGTTTTTGTAATTTCATCTGTAGTCTTTTCAAATGGAATGTTTATTCTCCTGTCGTAATAACCTCTGTATCTAAACTGTGGTCTTCCCCTATATTGTCTATATCCTCTACCTTGATCTCTATAAGTTCTCTGACAATTTGTTTCGTATCGTTCATTATTTGTCTGATAGTCTCTGTTTCTATTAGTGTTCTGTCTTTGTGCTTGAATATCATGTTCTTCTATGTTTATCTTCTCTCTTCTGTATTCTCTAAATTTCTTTCAAAACTCTCTATTTTCTTCATCATGATTTTTAATAATTCGGTCTGTTTATCAGTTTCTTTTGCAGTTTTCTGTTGTTGAATTACTTTACTTTCTGTATTCCCAATGCTTAGTTTCAATTCATGTTCTTCTATTCTAGCTTTCCTTCGCAAAGTTTCAAAGCTATCCGTACTTTAAATGACATCCGTAAGGCGTTTTTTGATTTCCTTATTGTACAATGACCTCCAAAACTGTGTCATTGGCTTTTTGGTTGAAACTTTCAATAAAGATTCTTCTAATCTCAATCCCCAGTCTGTTACTGATTCATTCTCTTTCTGTGCTGCTGTATAAAATTCTGTAAATATTGTTTGTTTACTTGATGTATCACCAAAGATGTCATCAACTTTTGTAATTATATCTTCAGTTGAAGCTGTAGGACTCAGATTAATCAAAACCTTCCTTGCTTGTACTTTCAATGAATTTCTGACAGCTTGTGATATTATGTTTTCAGGGTATACATCGGTTGCAATAAGACTTCTGATTTCAGTTTTCCTTTCGTTTATTGTAACCTCGTTTCTAGGTTTAGGCTCTTCACCCGAAAACTGATTTATCTCCGGTTTTTTGATGCAGGACTGTTTCATGTTTATATCCCAAAAACGGTCTTAACTCCAATTCATTCAGCCACTCTTCTCTTTGCTTTTACTCTGCCTCTCTTCTCTTTAGTTCTTCATCTCTGTATTTCATATTCAGTTCTAATTCTCCTAACTTCATCAATTAATTTTCTTCTGATCGTTCATGTGTACTTTTAAACACTTCCAATTCATCAATTCGTTTTTGCAGCTCTAACTCATCGCGTTTCAATAATCTTTCTCGTTCACTTATTTTGTTTTCCTTCTCTATAAGTTTATCTAACATAAGTTTTTGTCTTTCTAACTCTGCAACTCGCCTTTCCTCTTCTTCTTTAAACTGTTTCTGCTTTTCCTCTTCCATTCGTATTAACTTTTGAAGTTCCAATTTAGACCTTTTAATTTCTTTGGTATTAAATACACTACTATACAGTTCCTGTCTATCTAAATTTTCATTGCCTATCTCTTATTCTCCTCTGACTATTTCGGATCGGATTCTTGTTACACTTATTTCCTGCATATTTTCTTGTAAAGAAATACTCTGTCCAATCCCTTTATCTTGTACAAAACTTCTAGTTTCAGTACCATGACAAATGTCTTCCTCAAATTGACAATGTCGTTCAGTTCTATTCAATAAGGAAGCCATATTTCTTTCTATTGATGCAATATCTAAATTAGAATCCTTTCTTAAATCACTTTCCACTCTCAATTGTTGTAACCTTTCATCCAATCTTTGTGTTTCCAAACTTATGTCTAAGCTTTGATTTCTTTTATCTTGATGTTTTCCGTGACTAATATTGCCATTTTCAGAATTGTATGTAACACTTCTTGTAAGATAACTTTCTAAATAACTTCCATTCTGTCTCTTTCCACGATCGTTTAAATCCCTTATTCTATTCTTACTTTTACTTTCAGCATTATTTACGTTCACTCTATATCCTGATGTGTCTCTTCCTGTAATGCTTCTAAATTTACTTACATCACCCATATCATACTCAATTTGTTTATCTAAATTACTATGTATCAATCCTTGTATCCTCTCCTGATTCCTTCTTTGAATTATTAATAACTCTCTCTGTCTTTCAATTTCTTCTCTTTCCTGATTTAATAAAGGTCTTTGTCGATCAATTTCATCTTCTCTCTGTTGCTCTTCCCTTAATGCACCTCTTTTTCTCATTCTCATATCTCTTTCTGTATTATACTTCCCATTGTATTTGTTTATATGTGTATATCATTGTTATATTACATGTATGTATGTATTTTATTTCTTCACATATACATTATAATTATTCACAATTATGTTAATCTGTCACCACTATTTCAATTATCACTATAATATTACACCATGTACACCTGTAGTAAATACGCACACCACTGTTATATCTTATTCTAATGCATATTATCACTCTGTTTACTTCGAACTAATGTCACTATAGTCACTTTCACAATTTCATTAATACTTCACTTTATATTTCACTATGTTCACTATCTCAATTATCTCATACTTCGAACTAATGTCACTATAGTCACTTTCACAATTTCCTCAATATTTCACTTTATATTTCACTGAGTTTCTATCTCAATTTTATCAATACTTCATTTTTCTTTCTGTGGAGTCACTCTATACACAATCACTGTACCCACTGTTATAGTATTTGATTATGTAAATTATGTGTAATGTGTTTTTATTTTATTTTAATTTAATGGTATATATGATATAAATGTATGTTTTTCTTTTATTTTAATACTATATATGATATAAGCTTATATCGTTCTCAAAGAAAAGAAAAACAACAACACATCTATTTCACTATAATTCAACATACAATTCACATATACACTTAATGATGGTGAAGACAACCTTAAATTTCACTATATAACTTCAAAGTGTCAC
This sequence comes from Ruditapes philippinarum, assembly GCF_026571515.1. Taxonomy (NCBI): domain Eukaryota; kingdom Metazoa; phylum Mollusca; class Bivalvia; order Venerida; family Veneridae; genus Ruditapes; species Ruditapes philippinarum. The sequence goes on along the minus strand of NW_026856332.1, from coordinate 40,603 downwards.
AACTCTATAAACTAGACGTATATCAATTCATTGACTGATTGTCGATAAGCCTTAGCTAAGATATTTATGTTCAAGAAATACTGTTTATTATACACTTTTTATTGTAAATCTGTTACACTCTTCAATATATGTGCTGTTATATAACTTGAACACACAAATATCTTCAAATATTATAATGAATTTACTTTATGTTACTTTGTCATATATTCATTAATTGTACTTAAGATGTATGTGTATGTTTTATTGCTATGTCAAGGATATGCCTTTAAAACGCTTGAAACGTTACTGTATAATTTGTTTTATACAGTTCCGATATTTCTACGTTTAAAATTTTCCGCAAAAATCGCAATCGATCGATTTATTCATACGCCGATATTATAGCAAAATTTCACATTGAGTTTAAGGATTTAAGATTGCAAATCAACAACCAGTATTTATTCATATTTTATTTATTAATGATTACTACCCTATCACATATATATATATAGTTTTATCACGTAAATAATGACTTCAGTAGTAAAGTGGCCATGCCTGCGCATGTGCGGCTGCAAAATTGGATTATTTTTGGAGAATGATATCATCGGTCTTTTTGTTTGATGACATCATCATGTTATGAATAAAAACGAACTATACGAATTGACTATAAAATAGTTAATACAAAGACCGATCAAAAAATGATGAAGTGTCTAGAAATAACGACCAAGCTCCTCTTAATAGCTAGCTAATCAGGAGAGTACTTGTTGTATATTAAAAGAAGGAACACTAACGCTGGTCAATCGGTAAGAGTCGAGAGTTGTAGTCTCCCCATTGTGGGATCGATTCTCGGGCTGGGCAACAAAAATTATAAATAAGACTATGAGCGCTTAAACACTTGGCACGCTAAAGAAACAAGAAAAGCGTCTGGAATACCTATCCTCCAAAATCAAAAATGACTAATACTCTTCTGGAGGACTCACCCATATGGGCAATCTGTGGCAAGTATAAATGAACTCAAATACACATACACGATGGTCATAACTTCTAACTTCCCTTCGGAGCGTTTACGTCACTGAGAAGGCACAGGGCATCGGCAGAAAATTTGAAGACTTGCGGTGGCGAAACATAAATAAAGTCCAGAACTTAAACTCAGGACCAGCTGCCGGTATCCTGATTTATGCTAAGGATAGTGGCCCTACAATGTAGGCAGAGACGGCGAAAGGATGATGTGCTAGTGTGCGTGAGCCCCTTGTACAGATAGACGGTTTGTAAGGCAGGCCCTTTGCTTTGCACCAATAGCCCTTGTCAGGACTACCTCCTTAAGTTATTGTCAAAAGTTACTGTAGGATTTAGGATCTCATTGACCGCCGTACTGCATTTTATATCCTTACGGGTAGATGGACTCTCATTTAGCATAAACTACATACATACAAGCTGGTCATAAGATTTCTGACACACGACCAAGAATCAAGGCTAGTTACAGATGCAAATTCAGTTCTGGTAATTAGATGTATGTGCAAGTCAATAACTGGAAAGGCGAACTAAGAGTCGATATAAGAAAAATTGCAAGAAGACAAACCAACAAAAAGGTCAACAGCTTAACGTAATGAGATGAACAAACTGGTAGATCAGTTAGAACATGTTGACAGGGCTTTAGTGAACAGACGAATTTACCCAAGTTAGAGAAAAGGTCAACTATAACGTCACCAAAAATAGCGTATGTGTAGACATACGACAGTACTGGAAACCAGGAAATGACGTTGTATTGTAATATGTTAATATGAATCATTTTGTAAGAATATGTTTTGTATGAATATACTTTTGATAAAATAAATAAATATGTCAAACTGTGTGCAATTGTTGTCTTCTCTGCCCTGATGTGTGCTTCCATCTTCATTCATATCACCGTTGAGGTAATACAGTTATTTCATGAAACCGGAAGTGACGTCACATAAAAAATAAATCGCTTTACTTTTGAGACTTATAAAATGATTCGTATAAACATATTACAAAACAGAAAAATACCAAGTAAGTGTTCTGGTTTCTTCTATATAGTGTTCAAAAAGTAAATTTTCAGTAGCTTTATGCTATTCTTGTCTCACTTGATAGTATCTCAGCCATGTCCAAACAATACACACCGGTGTAAACTTAATTAACATGTCTGGTCGGTCGTGTGACAAACATATTTTCTTTAAGTCGTAGATGAACTCAATCCTCCAAGCTCGCAGTGTATTGACCTTGTTGCTGATCCAAAACCAAACCCACTGACTGCCATTTGGACCGATTTATTAATAGAATTATGAACCGTTTTACTGCTTCATTGAACCGAATATCGTATTTTTTCTGCCGCAACTCTATTTCTGCTATTTCTGCGTTCCAAAACGACACCGCAGATATAAAAACCGCAGACAATAAAGGCTTTCTCTATTGCATATGCATATGAATATGTCAACTATTGGTATTGTATAATTACATAACTATGTACCGTGATCGGCTTTTGTAGATGGGAATTTTTCTTTAAGAATCATTCATGAACATATTATTAGAAAACAAATGTAACTTTGCTTGTTCTTTTGTTTACATAAATGTGTTTGTATGATTTTTCGCTCAATCTTAGCTTGATTTTATTGTAACATAAAACGTTATAGTCTGACGAGTGTAATAACGTACCCATTTGTATTTGTTCAATATTTTGTGTTTACGTTTACTTTTCTCATTTTTATATTTTTTCACATACAGTATTAAAATTGTTGTAATTGCACGCTTTATTTTTGTTTATTAACGTGTTTATATCGATACAATGTGATTAAGACGAAACACATTATCTGCATGTTTACCGAAAGTAATATACAAGACATGTTACATCAACAGTTATTGAAATTGTTTTTGTTTGTATCGGTTAATTTTGTAAAAGATATCTTAATTTAAACGCAGAAACAAAAAAAAACATCAATGCGATAATGATGACAACGCAGAAATAAGATACGCATAAATCAAAAACCCCTTATTTTAACAAAAAATCGCATGAAAATTAAGTCCGCAGAAATTAATACTTATACGGTAATTGATAGATTTACAATTTGTTACCTGTTTTTAAGGAGGCACCCCGCCTAAAGCTTAAGGTTTTCGAAATAACTAGATATACCGACACTTTATGCTGCGTTTAATTGCAATGTCATATGTCAAATTGTAAACGGACTGTTGCAGTATTTTATAACCTTTGTAGCCTAAAGGGAGACACAGGAAAATTTTCATTTTAGATTTATAAAATTTCCATTCATCATTCTGTAAATGTCCTCAAATTAAATAATTAAATACACTAGGCAGTCACAGGAACATAAATGTTCTCCTTATAAAGAATACAATGGTGGTTTCCTAACTTGACCCACGTGTGTCAGCTAAGAGCTTAAAGATTTCACAATAGTTGTTGTCACAATGAATTCTGGAAATATTAAAGAACATGTTAAATGAATGACTTAGACTTGTTTCAATCATACAATATCAATTATATCTAATATTGTTACTTCTACGGTTTGTTTTAAAACTACTAGATGATTCTGTTGGCGTCTAAGTGTCGTTCAACACATATAGACATATTTAATACACTTCAACCGAAAATATATAGAATTTATACATTATTTCATGATGGGACAAATGCTAATTTAGCGTGATTTATATTTGAGTACATAAGATCTTTTTGATATTTTTGCAATTAATTTGCCTGAGTATTCCTTTAACACTGGCTAGTTAACTAAGGACAGCACAAATACCTTTATGTGATTAGAAGGAAGTTTGATAGACTTAGAAAAATTCAAAATTGAACGCGCGATGTAAATAAAAATGTAACAATACATGTATTCATACTGGCTGTGCAAGTTCTGAACCTTTTGTTTTTATCCTGTTTTATTAACAACGCGCGGTGTTAATAAAAATGTAACAATATTCATACTGGCTGTGCAAGTTCTGAACCTTTTGTTTTTTATCCTGTTTTATTAACATGTCCTGTTAGATTTCACCTTGTAAAAACAACATAGATTGCACACTTACATAACAAAGGATACAAAGTATCGGTAAAAATAAAATGTTAGAGTAAGAGTAATGTCACTTAATGATTGTGCATGTTTTTGTGAGTCGCTTAAAAATAGAAATAAAATTGGAAACATGGATTTGTTGTAGGAAAATATTGAACTATTGTTTTGAGAATTAATAGTTAATTTTTAACAGCTTCTAATTATTAAAGATGTATTTATTTGTTTATTTATATATTTAGGAACATAGCACATGATACAAATAATAAAATCATACATTTAAGAGATAACATATAAATTATATATATGAAATGTGATCAGAAAACATCATAAAAGAGCACACTTTTGTCATAAAAAATAATAAAAGGTACTATGCACCTATGGATTGCTCATTAAGCTAAAAGCTTATTTCCAAATATTATTACTACATTTACACTTATGTACATGGACAGAAATTAAAAGCATTGATTTTTTTTGAAACATTGACAATTTTGAAACAGTCCCAATTGGGGTATATTAACGAATCAGTGATGTAATTGTTTTGTATCAAGTGCAAACCCTAAGTTTTGCATGTTTTGTATAGATAATTTACTTTTGGTCAAATGTCAACAGGTTCAATACATTATATAACAGGTAATTTGAAACACAAAGAAGTATAAGGTATGTAATAACTACCACTCTGACACTTAAATCTTTCAAGGAATGCAGAATTGCATGTCTCCTCCAATTTTGTGATTAAGGGACAGACTTGGGCTTTCAAGGGCTAGCAAGCTAGTGTTTTGCTACTGAATACTCAAAACAGATGAATTACATTAATATTGTTTACTCTAGTATTACTACCTGTCATGTACAATGCAAACCATGGCTTTTTTAAGAGCAGTTAAAGGCTTTTTGTGGAAGGAATTTTTACACATCTTGCCTCAGAAACAAGTTTTCTTTGAGATGATTTTTAGATATTTGAATAATGGTTTTTGAGCATGTCACATGCTTATAACCTGAAGAAAGAAGTGTAGTAAATAAATTATTTATCATAAAAGTAACAAAATTTAAACAAAATAGCATTGCATATCAAAATAACTTTACTAACTGCTTAATTAAAACAGAAGCAAATGATGGTCCAGGTAATTGCAAATAGTTTCTTTTTGAAAACTATATCAGGACACCAAATTCAAAGATTTTGAAGAATAAAAATAAAAGCAACTCCAAGGCATTATGCGTCATTTAAAACTCCCTTGAATCAATTAAAACTGATACATTAATAAAATGTCTATAGATTACATTACTTTTACAATTTCAGTGATCATGTTGATATGAAAAAAAAACTCAATCAAGATAGAAAAAATTTAATGCAGAACATTTATCTTTTTACCATTCTTGTCACCTTACAAGTCTATTTATAACAGATTTATCTTAACTGTTTTGAAACTCGATGATGCCTGGTTGAAACTGTTTTGGACAGTCATTTGCAGAAGATAAATTATCTTTGAATATAATTAAGTGAATACAAAGTTATGACAGGTTATTTATTTCTAACAAAGACAGATATTTTGTTTAACTTTTTTATACTGACATATATCTTTGAAGTGTCTCCAACCTTAGTTTTTATAAGAATACAAACATTAGGTCAGACAGTTTACACAAGCCATGGAACTTTAAGAAGCTTTAATTCAGTCAAAAATCTGTACAGTCAGTTTTATACAAATAAGTATGAAAAATATATTTCTGAAATGGGTAAGAAAACTCTAAATAAAAGAGACAGGAATAGGTCGAGTAATAGTAGCATAAATGATTAAATGACAAGTTTTGATATAAAAATAAAAGACAATTACTTCATTTGAACGTTCAAAATATACAAATTTAGGCGAAACAATTGAAACTATAGCTGCAAGGAATAATTATGCTGTTGCAGAACGGCTGAAACAGATAAACAAAAAGCTTGAAAATTTAATTACGAAACATGATACATTCTTAAAAAATCAAGTAAAAGATCTTAAATTAAAGATACGATCTGAATTTTTTCATCACTTGAGAAATGCTAGACATTATGGAAACCCAAAGGTTTGACTATGTGAAAATGTGAAGGAAAATGCCCAGTTGAAATCACAAAAAGTTTAACTTAAAAAGCCATTGAAGCTTAAGATAATAATCACAGAGACAGAATCAATACGATTGAAGGGGTAGCAAGATCGCAAGGCTGACCACACAGCCCAAAACCTTATTTTATAAACATATTAAATGAAAAGATCCATAACATAAATCTTATGATGAACGACATAGGTATTGATCATCAAATCGGAAAACCCTATCGAAGTATAAAGCAAATAAATTGGATTGAGCTTAGAAATGAACTGAAAAATGGTGAAGATTAGAACAGAGAAACAAGTTTAAAAAAAAATTAAAACAATGCTAGTCAAAACAAGGGCAGAGGAATAAGTAGTTTGAAGAAACAACACAGAGAAGGGAAAGAAATGAGACGATGGCTGAAACATTGAAAAGAAGTAAAACCGTAAAAATTATAGGATCTAGCTAAATTTTTATGAAATTTCTTTCGAGAATGAAAAAAGATTTAGTTATTAGGAATAAGAAACATTTGAAAGGAAGCAAAATATGTGTGAGTGAAGGCCTTACACATATAAATATGCATGCAGTAATGGAGATCAAAAAAATATCCCAATGGAGGTCCGATCTGATTGGTCAAAATTGAAAATATATTCTACAAAATAGATATGGAAATGAGATTTATGTTCCTTATTACATAATGTAAGATTTTCAAAGGTGGCTCAACATTTCATGGAATAATATTCGATAAACATATATATATATGACTGAACTTAGTCAAAATATACAAACAGAAAAAGTCTTTACAAACAGAAAATTCAAGTACCTGTGTGAATATTGCATGTATACTAGTATAACAGTTAATTGGCATGAGGTATGCATTTTTATAACCATCATACACATCTTCTGTTCATACAGGACAAAAGTGAATAATAATCAAAATTGTATGGCATTGCATATAATCAGACATGAAGTATAAATTTTACATCAATAGGCAAACCTAAAACTTAGGCAGACGAAATCCTGTCTGCCTTAATTTCGGACCTACGCCATAACTTACGTTCCGATTTTTTTTTCTTCAGTTTTTATCAATGATTGGGTGTATTTTTTAGGTTTTGTTATGTGATTGTTAGTTTTGTTTGAAAAACTTAAAAACAAATATGTTTAGTCATTTTAAAATTTGCTGTATATATTTCAGAATATACGCATTATGCATCTTGGGCAGACATTTTTCAAAACTAAATTAAATATAGAAAAAAGTCAATATGTTTGAACTTTTCACGAAATATATTGATATTTTATTCAAACTCTTTAATAAAACGTTTTTTTTTTTTTTTTTTAAATAAACACGTCCGTTAAAAAATCGAGTTTTGCCCTCCTTTAAATTTTACGTCAAATTATATAACGACGGAAACGAAGTTTTCGGTAAGGTACGGTCATTTACGTTATTTAGACATCCAACATGGCGGTATTGTCAACATGTGTGAGTAATTTGTTTCTTTTTTATCTTTGTACCTGTGTTAAAATATTCTAATAACATTTAATTATTCATCAAATTTGATCAAGTTTAAAGGAAGATATCACAAGATATGTTACCTTAAGCGACAGTTTGAGTTTGTTTACAAAAGGAAGTGGCTAGCCGTACGGGCCCGTACGGCTAGCCAAAAGTTCTAGCCGTACGTGAGTCATGTACGACTAGCCAGGACACTCTGTATTGGTAGCCGTACGGCACTTTTCAAAAATATATGGTAGGGGAAAGTGCATATGTTAATTATGACTTTAAGCGAGGATTTTAGTCAAGATTGTTTACATTATAAAGATTAATCGACGTGTTGGCTACAGTAAAAAATGTACTTTGTCATCTCAAGACGTCGAGAAAAAATTGCGTTTGGTTGCAGTTAATTAAGATCAATTGAAATAGTTTACAAAATTTTGATAATAATCCTTTTTTGTTTCATTAAGTTTAATTTTTAAATTGAAAAAAAAAACAACAAACAAACAAAAAAACACCGAAAATAATTGTTGTTGGTCTGATAATTCAGACGGTACCGACGGTAATCGTCCATCATTAAGGAAAGTTTGCATTATTAAATTATTATTCCTTTTCATCGTTTTTTTAATATTCTTTTTATTTATTTATTTATTTCCTTCCGATCATTATTTATTCGATCCATGTTTTCAATTTACAGATTTAACAATTCATCTTTCATACAAATCATAAGCATGAAAATTAAGGGCGTTAATTATAACATGCAACTTTGACACTTAATTTTATTAAGATAGATTATACAACACTAACTCGTATTCATTTTTTTTTGGCAAAATTGCGGAGCATTTTTATTAAAATGAACACACTAGGACAATACTCAGAGATTTGATTAAAATTGTCGTTTAAAGACACAAAATAACATATGCATTTTCGACTTCCATATAATTTTGAAAAGTGCCGTACATCTAGCCAATACAGTGTGTCCAGGCTAGTCGTACGTGATTCACGTATGGCTAGAACTTTTGGCTAGCCGTACGGGCCCGTACGGCTAGCCACTTCCTTTACAAAAACACATTTTGTCAAGTCAATTCGGTCAACGGTAAACAGGCTGGTGAAAATGCCCGATTGGGCTTATGTCATAAAAATCATACTTCTAGAAAATAGATAAAGATATTTCTTATAAATCTTGTTTGTTTGTTGAAAATAATATTTGAAATTAACAGATCAAAAAATATTTTGCTACTGTCACTTTAATGAGATTTATTTCCCTTTGTTCATGTTTTTATAACACATAATTTATGAAGTGACTCTTATTTGGAAAATTGCACTTGCACAACAAATATCAGACATACATACAGTTCAATAAGTGCATTTGTTAAATCAATTCATTATCTAAAAGTTCCAAAACTTTAAATTACTTCTGAATCAAAGATTAGAGCATCTGAACATGTCAACCATGACTGTCTTGCTCGGCTGGACGCTTACCCATCGATTCGTGATATCCGATCCACCCTGTGACGTCATCAAAATATAGATGCTCACACCACTAAATGTTCGCATGGTTATTTTCAGTCCAATCTGATCAATATATGTTTCAAAGTCTTAAGTAAAGCTTACAGCATAATGATTTTTTTTTGGCTTAATTGCAAGTGTGTTTGATAAATTAAAAACATTAATATCGAATATTTTAAAGTAATAAGCTCATCAGCTGATTGTAGGGTAAGCTCATTTACACCTGTTCAATTACGCATTTTGATTGGATAGAATTGTCAAATCGAATGTCTAATAAAACTTGTGTAGTTTTCGGATCGTGTATGTCCTTGCAGAAGTATTTATACCAGACATTTATTTAGGTCACGAATCGATGAGAAGGCAAGAATCAATGAGAATAAGGCATATATTACCTGTGCAAAATGTAAAACAAAGTAAGTTAAATAACTTGTTACTCTAATTCATTGCGCCAACACCTGTCAGCAATCATTTCATTTAGTTTTCAGAGAAAACTTCAAAGTTAAATGTTCAGTGTCAAGGAATTGTCAAAATATAAATGCCAAAAACAGAATATTTAATCCAAATATATAGAATAAAGGTATTGGTGCAATAATCTAGAGCAAAATGAAGTTGTTGGACACATTTCTTTTTAGAATTTTTATTACAATGTAATTTTTATGAACTTCAAATATTTTGTTTCAAGAAAATGGGAAACAAGGAAATAATTCTAAGAAAATAAAAGATAACCAAAATATTTTGATTTGTATCATATATCAATGCTTAATAAACAAAAAAGTGAGAAAGAAATGTTGTAACTATTATTCTAAAAATATGATATTTTTATGTCTAAGCCCGATCGGGCATTTTCACCAGCCTGGTAAACTCGTCTAGCGCCATCTTTTGGTCAATTGTCACTTCTTTTTTTCTTTTCTTTTTTTCTGTCAATTCCATGCTCAATCATACACAAAAACTCTAAAACAATGTAATTATCAATTTAAAATAAAATATAAACAACAATCTATTTCTGTCTATCAGCCATACTGGTTAAGCAATGTGCTTTACAGATTGATAACGGAAAAATATATTCTAACACACTGACGGTGCATCGGCAATTATTTCGTTAAAAGAAATTCTTTAAGAATATTCTGACTCAGTTAAACGCTTGCATTTGAATTAGCCAAGCCACCATTTGTTTATCGGCTGTAAAAAGAATTTAGATACATGAGAGGATTTAATCATGATTTTTCGGATGTGACAGTTTAATTATTTTGACAAAAGGTATTTATTTTTTAGTTTTGATCATAAATATGTCAAAACTAATGTAAATACACGTTGTCTTAATTGTTTTTCGTTCCGCCCGATTTTCTGGCGGAACATGCTATGGGTTTTTGAGCAATTTCGATATGACATTGTTTTGCCCAGAAGCAAAAACATCTCAAAGCGACATCATATTTATAGGACTACATGTAGGGTGCTTCAATGTAATGTGGTAATAAGAAAAAGACAAAGCCTCAAAGCGAGCTCGATTTACTTTTTTCAGAAAAAATAGTATAAAATAATCGTTCATTTTTATTTTACATTTTCCGTTTTACAATTGTCATTCGGTATTTTATACACTGATTCCGTTTATTCTGGTTCCCACTTTCTATTAAGGTTCCCATATAAGTGCACATGACACAAGTCTACGCTTCCGTGTTCAATCAGAGTACCTTGGCTTTTATCATTATCTTGTAATTCGAAAAGTTGCGATGTGTCAACTCGGTACTTCGCACGAAAGTTTTCAAAACCATTACTATCTAGCAGGTACTACCGTTACAGTAAAGCTTGCTTTGCGGGCCAGCTCATCGAGCTCGCTATTATATCACATGACATTGAAGCACCTTACAGGATGCAGTTCCACCTGATTTAACAATGTTTACTGTTTAAGATTTTTTTTGCTTCTTAAATATTCATTTTCACAATAACACAGAAATACTTCAAAATATCATTATTCTGCCAGAGACACCATATCTTTCTGGACAAAATAATAATGGCGGGCTAATTGCATTTAAGGAAATAGCTTCTGAAATATCTTACTGCTAGACATTGCAAACTAATTCAAATTTTCTAATTATTCCATCAAATTTTTGAAACAATTCATTGTTAATTTTGCAGAACACAATTCGCATGATGGAAGAAATAGTGTTTACAAAAGGTAAACATGTTTGGACCTCAACATGACTCATGAATACTATACTTGTCACTAAAACCTGGGCTATAACAAAGGCTGTATTTTTGTTATGACCTGATATATATACATGTATATAATCATGGTTAACTTTCTATTCTGATAATTACTGGCATTGTTTTCTTTTGCACTATACTTAACTTTATAAGTAATTGTATAATTTCAGATCTACCACAGGATCCCAAAATTCTATCCAAAATAAAAAAAAAAACAATTAAAAAAAATCCCTAATATATATAATTATATATATATATATTACTATAGAAAAACTTTTATAGTATATACATGATATATGGGATTTTTTCTAAATTGTTGTTTTCTTATTTTGGATAGAATTTCGGGGTCCAGTGAATCTACTTACATGTACAAATAATTTTATTGATGGAATTCAGACTGTTCACTTTTTCTTTCATTAATAAAGTGTTATGTTATAGAAGACTTATCCAAAATACCAGTTAGATAAGTGTAACAGTCTCAATAGATTAGTAATTGTTTAATATATGTATGCATATTGAATATATGTTTATGAAATAATAAATATTTAAGAGTGACTCGATTTGGTTTTTACTTTATTATTTGAAATACTCAAATTGTGAAGATAAAGTTCTTAAGCATATGACTTTACAGTTCCCATTCACAATGTGTAATCAAACATGTTCTATTGTACAAGCATGCATTTCGGTCAGGTATAGGTGTCAATTATATGTAAATGCATGTTTTTGATATTATTTGTACCTTCTTTTATTTCGAAAATAGAGTTCTGCATACCCTGTGTAAAACTCAAAATTCGTATATCTTCTGTATATGTAGAATATAAGGTACTTTATATCTTCTGTATACGTAGAAAATACGAGTCCGTATATCCTCTGTATATGTAGAAAATACGGTCCCGTATATCCATGGTATATTTATAGTATACTAGGGATAACAACCTTGATAAATTCCGTATACGGGATTTTATTCTCCGTATATTTCAAAAGTATGAACAAATATACATACATGTATATGGGGAAAATACGGAATTCCGTATATGCCTGATGCATATACGGACTTCCTGTATACCCGGTGTTCCCTATACGGACTCGCTTACTTGGTCCGTGTATTCGACAAATACATGCCGTACACGCCCGTATTTGTCCAAAAAAACGGGACCGTATATTTCCGTATATCATTATATTTTTTCGCAGTGTAAAATGATTGTTTTTATATATTTTTATTTGAATTTCTTCAAATGCATAAATGCAGCATGTCAATATCTCTTGTCGATCAATGTTACTGAAAAAGAATATCAGAAAAAAGTGTGGTGATTCTAGGATGATTAATGCGGTGCTGCATCTTACTATTGTTCAAGTTGTACGGTACCTAAAGTACACACATGGAAACATGAAAGTCATAGCAAATATACAAAAATCAGGTTAATCAAGTGGTGAAACTTGTTCAAACAACAATAATGTACATATCTATATTGGATTTCGATCAGTCATTATGAACTAAACATACTAGAAAGATGTTATGTTCCGCAATCAAAGCAATATTTTGACAGCATGCTTGCAGCCCCAGCTTTTTACACTATCTTCACTTAGGTAGTTAAGCATTTTGTCTGTAGTAAAGAGCAATAAGCTTCAAATTAAATGACACATTGGATGGAATGAAACATTCGATGATATTACCTTGTTTTGGGCAAATTATCATCTGTTATGAGGGTTATGCAGGCTTGGCATCCATTTTGAATGACAGAAAGATACGGTGTCCTGGTAAGAAGTACGATATTATGACGTTGCACGGAAGAAATGTGGTAAATGCCTTATCATCGTGAATTAATTAATGGTCTATCTACAGAACTTTAAAGGTTATAGCAATTTGTATGAAATTATGCTATTTAGCAATAAACTATTTATTATAAAAATCTGTTCCTATTCAATGTTTTCATTTGACAGCAGCAGACAAGTTTGCCAAAGCTAAACATTTATGCACATAAGTTGCTGACACTTTTAGTAAAACGTAAACAGGTCATGATTGAAAGGTTTAAGAATAGGTTGGCTGTGTGATAAGGACTGGTACTTAAACGATAACTTTCTGTGTTTCTAAGATGGCAGTGGCTAGCCGTACGGGCTCATACTGCTAGCCAATAGTACTAGGCATATTTGAGTCAAGTTCAACTAGCCTTAATAAAGGCACTGTTGAGGCATTTTTAGCTTCACTTTTTTTCTTGAAAAAGTATAGGTATTGTTACAGTCATGTTGGCGTTGACGTTGCCGTTTACTCAATCATGAATATCCTTGACTTTGAATGTCAAATCATTGACATTTTCCATGTTTTTTTTTTGCTGTAACTGGCTATAACTTTGTTATTATTGAATCGATTGTCTTCTTGTTTATTTAACTCAAATTGACCTTGGCTCTTTAAAGGTTAAATTATTTTTTTCAAACTAATTTTTGCTACAATGGTCTGTAACTTGGTAATTAAAAAAATGCATTATCTTCATACTCTGGCAAAATAACATTTTGGACAAGACCTCCTTAAAGGTTGGACTGACTTTGACATTGAACTTTGAATGACCATGAAGGTCAAATTATTCAATTTTGATTTAATTGTCATGATTTGATTTAAACTTGGACAAAACAAGACTTCCTAACGAACAAACATATTGTAGACCTTTACTTTAAATTGACTTTGAATATCAAGCTCAAATTATTGAATCAAGTGTCGTTGCTTTTATTAGTTTGGGTCGTCAGACCAAACAAATAATGGTAGCGAAATTTCAGACCCTGATGTTCTTATTTGCAAATGCCAAAAGTAGTCCTAACTCCTCAAAGCGGTTACTGACGTAACGCCGAAAAATTAAAGGGGAGAGCATTGCGTAACGATTGTCAAATGACAGGCGCATTAATTTTCGTAACGAAACATTTGCTCCCGGCTGGTCGAAGATTTGTTCCCGACTGGTCGACTGGTCGAAGATTTCTAAAATTCTTCTAGATATCCATGCTGATATTCAGCTCCATGATTATTTACTTCAGTGTTACAACAGGTTTACCGTGAACAAAATATATCGAAACTAATAAGGGTTACAAACTCTAATTAAGAATAATATGGACTTCTTCAGGCTGTTACCTTATAACTCCGCCATGTCGAGGAGTTTACACGCTCGCTTTAGATGCGAGAGGTACGGAGTTCAAATACCAGTTCAGGCAGCTCATGTTTTTTTGTTTTTTTTTTAATTGATTAAGCCAAATAAACATTGAATTGAAAATCATGTTGCAATTAGTCTTATAGCCAATTTACTATAGAATTTGGTGACACTTTACAAACAAATTGGTTTATAATCTCACAACCTTCTGAGACCCAAACAAATTCAGCGCTTTCTGTGCTTTGATTTTTATCTGGCTATGATTTTGTTATTTATCAATGGATTAACTTCATATTAAAACACAACATCTTTTAGGTCAGGGTGTTCATATAAATGTATATTAACCTCAATTAGACCTTGACTCATGTATGACCTTGACCTTGAAGGTGAAATTATATTATTTTCACTGATAATGGCTATAATTGGCTGTTACTAATATTAATACATGGATTTTTTCAAACTTGGACAAAGTATAATCTTTCGAACAAGGTTTAAAGGGAGACACAGGCAAAATTTTCATTTCTTCGTTCTGAATTGTTTATTCATTATGCTGTAAATATCCTCAATATAAATATACTAGGCAGACACAGGAACAAAACTGTTCTCCTTATAAAGAATAAAATGGTGATATCCTAACTTGGCCCACGTGGGTCACATGACTTGTTTTAAATCTACTCTGTGATTTTGTCCGCATCTACATTTCGTTCTACATATATAGAGATGTATTTAAGCTTCAAACGCAAAATATATAGAAATTATAATGTATACAGAATTTCATGTCATTAAAGCGTGATTTGAGTACATTAGATTTTGTTTTAAATTTTGTCATTTATTTGCCTGAGTATCCCTTTAATGGGTTGACTGATTTTGACATTAAGCTCTAAATGGACTTGATTGTCAAGGTCAAAGTATGGAATTTCGGTCAAATTGTCATAATTTTGTTATTTATGTATGGATTAAATTCATATGTTCACAAAACAACACTTGTCAATGTGACCAAACAAACATGTGGAATAATTAAGACATGACTTCGACTTGACTATCATGATTGAATTTTGATAATATTTTGTTAACATTGTCTTTTATTTATAAAAAAACACAAACTTATTTTTGTCTACGATTTTCTTTTTTAAAGATTTGTTTAAACGTTTATTTGTTTGCTTTGAGAAAAAGGTAAAAAGGTCAAGCACTGTACCCGCCCCCGCCCGGCAATGCCTCTTGTTACAATTATTTAATATATAACCTAAAACGATAATGAATGTGCAAACTTCGGTTTCTTTAAGAAGATTCTATTAAATATCATGAAAACTTGATCAATTTAAGTACATGTAGATACGAGTATAACTAATTTTAACGTTTGATGACTGGTAGTTCTTTTTATTTGAAAATCACAGATTTTAATAATTGAAATCTTTGTGAAAATTAAAAGAGAAATAAACTGTAACATAAAAACATTTCTTAAATTCTTTGGACAGTATAAATGTAATACTTTGTAGTTAAAATTATCATCTCGTACGTTATAGCGGACAGTGACATTTCTTTTAATGATTTTCATGATTGAAAAACTTTAAACTATAAAAGAATATCGTTATGATAAGACCTTCATGTATATCAAACTCAGTCTATGCTAAAGACCCGAGGAGTTTACCAAACCAAATTTAGTTTCACCAGACCAAAAGATCTAACAAAATATAAATTTTGCAAAGTTTTATTATTTAACAGCACTTCATTATCTTTCTTATAGGTTGTATTGACGGTTTCGTAACACCATTGTAAGATACAATTATTACTCTTTTATTATAGCTCTTGGAAAGAGTTTGTAATAGGGGTAACTAAAATTTCCAGTTTCCACCACCAAGACCACATGCAATTTTCTCTGGGAAAGGCAACACTGGAAATCATATCGTTTCTCTACTTCATCTAGGCATTTCTTAATGTTTTGGTATGTCCAAGAATGGTTTAATTGATTTTCAACATGATTTATAGCACTTTCCATATTCCCTCCAAAAGGCAAACCATATGAAACCATTATCAAATACTTATTAATAATGCTATCTAGAATTCCTCTACTTTCCTCAGTCGCTAAATTTCTTCCTTTTATGGGTATTCTTGTTGCACAAAAGTCTTGCCCAGGGGTTTTGCCAGCAATATTAGCTAAAAGTCCACGAGGCATTACTTTTAAACAATTAATAACAGAAAATACTCTTATCCTTATTTAGTATATACTCTCCACATAGAGTAAAATCTATGTATAAATACTGATCACCAACAAAATGTATTAATTTCATAAAAACTCTCAAAACACGCCTCATTTCATTGAACATGTTTTATGGATGTACTTCCCAACAAAATTAACTCTCTTTTGATATTATAGTAACATTTCACACAAGCTTTATGCTACATTTTGGTAGAAATCTAAAATTTACATAAATTGTTATAAGTTCACAAAGTGAACATTGATCGTTATTTGCATTCAATCTGCTTGTGATACATATCTCCAGTTTAAATTTACTTTCAATCAATTGAATCATTTGTTAATTTTGTAGGACCATCCTTTCCTAATGTTGTTATAACAATATCTACATCAGCGATGACAATATAAAGGTACTTCTCTTAAACAGGTTTTAAGGGTAAAGTCCTCAAATAAAAAACAACGTTCCTTATTTTTGTTAGTATCGCTATAGGATGCCTTTTTTAAAGTTAATATTTACATTTATAGAATTCACTCTATAAACAACGGTATACTATGCTTTAGAAATCTCTCTGCTCAATGTTACGACTTGTTAAACAAAACAATATCGGATAAAACAACATGGTCGCTCAACGGATAAGGTCAATTTCCTGGACAACCATTGGGTGAGGTCAACTCAGGTTAGCTTCAGTATTTCAACATTTTAATTCAATGTTAAATTGATAAAATCAAGTTCGATTATTCAAAGTTACCTTGATCGAAAACTAAAATAATCTAGTTAGTTGACGAAAAAAGAGTAGTAAAACCTTTGTATACATTTATCTAATAAATTGGCGGAAAATATATTTCGTCTGTTACGACTTATTAAACAATATCGTTATAAAACTACCTGGTCGGTCAACGGATAAGGTCAGCTACCCGGACAGTCATCGGGTGAGGTCAACTTAGGTCAGCTTTCTGGTGAATTCAACGGGAAAGGTCACATTGGGTTGATTTCAATTTTTTTTATAAATTTTAACAAGTAAGTAAGTAAGTAAGTAAATAACGACTTTATTTAATGAGGCTAGCACATTCGGTTTCCCGATCTTCCATGTGGACATCAAGTGGAGGTTTTTCCTTCTTCTTCAAAAATAGTACCATCACAAATTGATTTTGATTTTTTTTTTGTGGAGTTATATTTATCTGTATAAATTCTAGTTTATAAGCTAGTACTTTTAGCAGATCACATCTTTTTTATAGTAATTTCTTACAGCTGTGTTTAGATATTTACCTACTAATAAAAAAATAAGAGCATAATGTGCTACAATAATTAAAGTATTGAATAGCTATATTTAAAGGTAAAACATATTTTATATAATTGTAATTGTAATAATCTTTGTTATGCCTGTGGATATTTACACATATATAAGTTGTTTCATTTAATAAAAAGTATGAGTTAATACACGATATTAACTTGAAATTTGTATTAATCAAAGAAGTCTCTTATTAAGGTATGAATTCAAAAACTTAGAACCATATTTGAATTAACAAAATGCTTATAGTTTCAATTGTATATTAACTTTATGTTCAACACTTTAAATTGTATTTATTTTATTTATTTATTTATTATTATTATATATTTATTGTTTTTGTAAATTGACCCTATTTCAATTGCTTCAAAGATAAACAAACAAAAATTGTCTACTCGATTTTAGTTTCACTATTAATATTTAAATGACAACTTCCTCATATATTCTAAAATTATTCATTGCCCAATACTCATTGTTTTTGTAACATTATATTATTTCAATTGCTCAAGAAAAACGACCTTTATATAAATCCATACTAAATGTTCCTTTACATGACACTTATATTTCGTGTTTTCGATAAGTTATAAATGTAATCGGGAAAATATTTAGTAAAAGTGCATAAAAAAATACTCAGTAAATACCATTATTTCGAACATTGACACTATATCATGGGCTTATTAATAAGTTAACATTGTGTATGCAGGTTGTTATAATTCTATATAATGTATCTCTATATTTAATGTATGACATTGTGTATGACATGCTTTTCGTGTATATAATCAGTAATCGTATAATATTATGTTATGTTCTCATGTAAATGTGTTAATTAATTATTATATCAGTCACTGAAAAGTGGAATAAAAGATTATATATAGCATTATTTAAGCATTAAATAAGAGCGTTGTTATTAATTAGTGCAAATTGCTTTGTATATTTTTCAATTTAATAATTATATGCTGTTGCTGTTGTTTTTTGTTTACAGTTCAGTTTTAATTAAACATTTTGAATAAGAAAGACTTTGTCTTATTTAAAAAAAAGGTTTTAATCTTTATTGTTAACCCATATTTTGATAGGTTGGTCTCTATCTCGTCCGTAGAGGATGCGTAAAAGGTTAATTTTACGTTATACATGTATTTAAGTATTGTAAAGACAGACAGACTGACAACTAATATATTTAAATGATTAAGAAAGTCATTACTTTTGTTTAGTTTTATGTGTAAATGCTACAACATTATATTGCATCATGCTGATCATGTCCTGCAGGGTTGGCTGGTAATAACGGATCAGAATTGATTTTAATATGGCTGTTGGTTTTATGATAAGCTTTTTCAAAATGATTATAGAACATGTTTTCCAGGGTTTTATAGTGAGTAAATAACCATTAGAAAGTTTACATTTCATTTTTAAATTCGAGCGGGAAATGACAAGTATTTCTTTAGCTTTAATCAATGTATAAGTGACAAAATCAAGTTGTGCCTGTGTCATTGTTGAATTATATAAAGTACGAAAACATATTATTAAGTAAGTTGACGGATAAAGAGTAAAAACTATTTTTAAATTTGCATTATGAATTAGCGGAAAAATATTAACTCGTTTGTCACGACTTGATGAACAAAATCGGAAAAACTAGCTGCTGGTTTTTCATTGAGGCTCACCTGCTAAATTGACGAAAGTCAATGTATGATAATGTACGGTCGAACAAAAGTCACCAATAAGATCTCTAATAAGTATTTCACTATATATAATATGGTACATTATATTTCTAAAGCTATTTCATGGAATAAAGGGATTTTATTTTGATTTTGTTGTGAGTAATGCTTCCGAGGGATCACTTTGCATATATAAATAAATTATGAATTTTGTAGGGATTTATTATTGAATAGCACTACATTATCTTTCTTATAGGTAATATCAATGGTTTATAACACTTAAACAATTGCAAAAAGAAAAGAAAAAAAAGAAATTCTTGTTTGTTTCCAAATTATTATAGTAGTTTCTTTGCAGGGTTTTATAGTGAGTAAATAACCATTAGAAAGTTTACATTTCACTTTTAATTCGAAATAGAAAGTATTTCTATATTTTTATTCAAGGTAAAATTGATGAAATCAAGTTGTGCCTGTGCCATTGTTAAATTAAATAAAGTACCCTATTGAAAACATGTGATTAAGTTAAAACTTTTTTATAAATATACATTATAAATTGACGGAAAATATTAACTCGTTCGTCATGACCTGATGAACAAAATCGGAAAAACTAGCTGGGCAGTCGATGGTTAAGTTGGCGGATAATATTAACTCGTTCGTCATGACTTGATGAACAAAATCGGAAAAACTAGCTGGGCAGTCGATGGTTAAGTTGGCGGATAATATTAACTCGTTCGTCATGACTTGATGAACAAAATCGGAAAAACTAACTGGGTCGATGGTTAAGGTCAGCTACTTGGACAAACATCTGGTGGGGTTAACTCAGGTCAGCGACCTAATAGGGTCAATAGAAAAGGTCTCCGACGGAAAAGCGGTCAACGGATAAACGGATCGGCACTCTCCCACTACTCCCTTTTTAAAATATAACAAACACGCATAGCTATTATCAATATTTAAAATATCGGTCTTATTGACAGCTGGTGTTTGATTCCTACTTTTGCAGCCAGTGCAAGATTCTTGTAACATTATCATTAACTTCATTTTTTTTTCTACTTCTATAAACTTTTCCATTATAGCCCTTTCATCCTCTGTAAACCAATAACTTGAGTCTTAAATTTCAGATCATTCGCTCACTCCATTTTCTTCAGAATAATTATTCTAATTGTGAAAAATGACCAAAATTGAATAGCGATGCAACTCTTATCACCTTATTAGGGCTAAAAATAGCACGAAATGCGAGATTCTTTTCCGAGTTTATTTCTTGAATATTCTTTATATATCTTTACATATCTTTCTGTTTTTACAGATTTATGTAACAAATTCATATTTTATATTCAAGGCTTTTACACCCAAGTGGAGTTTAATTCTATATTGAAATAAATATCAAATCTAGTTATTCTAAAAGGCATTATTAAATATTTTACGAACAGAACATATCCCTTCTCGAAAGAAGCCAAAAACAAACAATTTTTATATGAAGGGTTTAAAATTACATTTTTTTTAAAAAGTTAGGAAATCATTAAAAGCATCACGCATCCAGAAGACCACGGTACTAATATTTCAAAATCACTTTCAAAGTACATAATAATATGACTAAAAACGTAAAAATGTTTTTTTTATAAGTGCGTATAAGTGCGCCTAAGTGTAAGGCTGCGAAAATTTGTGCTCCTTAAATTTAATTTATTGTGCTTTAACGAATAAGTAGATTTTGCTGGAAAATTGCATAGTGTCTTATTAGTATATTAGAAATATTGTGTGTGAATAATCCTTGGATATTTCATTTCCTAATTGGATTCTGATATCAAACAATTGGATATATATATAGTTAGAAGACAATATTTTGTAAATATACATGTATGGTGATATAAATTTTAAACCTGGATATAAAATAGACAACAATGTGCTTTATACGATACAATAGAGATCAATTGTTAAAACTAGCAAAACCACCCCGAAGGCAACATGGATTAAGTAATGATACCATTCAAACTTTAAAGGATTATAATCTTTTTCAATATAGAAATTCTAAAGGTGGACAAAATAATAAAAGAAGAGAATGGGATACAAATCAAGGCATTCACCTGAATAATCTGAAAACACTTAATCAAATTATACCTACAGTTGAATCAAACAGTAAATTACAGGGGGTCGAACATAAAACCAGGAGAAAGTTGATTAAGGAAAATTTGATTCAAGTTAAACCAATTTCTAACACTACAGTCAGTGGTTCAAAATATATGTCAATATGTTTGATAAACTGCAGATCAGTTAAAAATAAAACGTTAGCCATCTATGACTTTATTATTTCCAATGACCTTGACATGTTGGTTATAACAGAGACCTGGCTTGGGAGTAAAGTAGACAAAGTGTGTCTTAGTGAACTTGTGCCTGACGGTTATAAAATCTCTCATGTTCCTAGATTAAAGAGAGAAGGTGGTGGTGTTGCCATTCTTCACAAGACCTCAATAAAAATCAAAATTGACTCGTCAAGTAAAGATTACTTTGAACAATTCGAATTCATGGACTGTATCATTAGTGTTCGTGACTTTTCAACCCGCCTTGTTGTAATATATAGACCTCCTCCATCCAAAACGAATGGCCTAAGTACTTCAAAATTCTTGAACAATGAGTTTCCTGATTTTCTGTCGAAATATGCTGAAACTGACAAAACCACAGTGTTTCTAGGAGATACAAACTTTCACATTGATAAACTTGATAATCGTGATGCGCAGAATTTCTTATCCATCCTGAACACATTTGGATTAAAACAGTTAGTCAATGAACAGACACATGTAGCTGGACACATTTTAGATGTAGTCATAACAAGAGAAAATGAAAATGTAGTATCTGATATTAAAATAACTGATCCTGGATTTAAAACTTCAAACGGAAAAGTAACACGTGACCATTTTGCTATCCTAATGAAAGTTAATGTTTCGAAACCACCACCTATTCGTAAAACAGTCACATACAGAAAATCTCGTGATATAAACATTGAAGATTTCAAAGCAGATATTAGATCATCTGAACTTTTTGGTCCTAAACCAGACAGCATGGCAGAAGCATCAGAGAAATATCACACTGTCCTTTCATCTTTGTTAGACAAACATGCACCTGAGAAAACAAAAACAATTGTTCTCAGACCCCAATGCCCGTGGTTCAATCAAGAAATACATGACGAGAAACACATTAAACGTAAACTTGAAAGAAAATGGCAGGAATCAAAATTAACTGTAGATCATGAAATATACAGAAGTCAGTGCTTAGTTGTAAATGATGTAATTGAAAGATCTCGTGAAACATATTACAAAGACAAAATAAAATCGTGTGGTAATGATCAAAAACAAATTTTCAAAGTAACAAATCATCTCCTCGGAAACAAACCTGAAGTTAAGCTCCCATCACACACTTCTGCTAAAGAACTAGCTCAAGATTTTAGTGATTTCTTTGAAAACAAAATTGAAAAAATCAGATCTGACATAGCATCTAAAAATGAATGTAATATAACAAATGAATCTAATTCAACTCAAATACAAAAGCCTAAAGAAACATTCAGTGAATTTGAAGTTATTACAGAAGAGACAGTTCTTAAGCTCATATCAAAGTCATCTACTAAATCATGTGAACTAGATCCGATACCGACTTGGCTCCTAAAAGAATGCAAACTTGAAGTATCACCATATCTAACGCACATGTTCAACTTATCATTTTACACCGCCGACGTACCTCCACGCAATAAGACTTCGATAATCAGACCACTATTAAAGAAAGACAATTTGGATCAAGAAATTATGAAAAACTTTAGACCAGTTGCTAATGAAACATATGACTCAAAACTTCTAGAATCTGCGGCTGACTGTCAGTTTGATATGTTTCTCAACACTAACAATCTACATGAACCAAATCAATCTGCATACAGGAAATTTCATTCCACAGAAACTGCACTTATCAAAGTGCAAAATGACATTCTCCAATCTCTTGACAAAGGCGAAGTTACAATATTAGTAATGCTCGATTTATCTGCTGCCTTTGACACGATTGACCACAACTCTCTTCTTAATCGACTCGAATGTGACTTTGGTTTTACTGGAAAAGTGCTCGCTTTGTGTAGATCTTATCTCAGTGGTCGCTATCAGACTGTTTGTATTGATGGAGAACTATCTGACACTGTGCATATGACATACAGTGTCCCTCAGGGCTCTGTATTAGGACCAAAATTTTACATACTTTTCACAAAACCTGTTGGCGAAATTTGTCGAAAACATGGTCTGCAATGTCACTTCTATGCTGACGATTCTCAAATATACATTTCTTTCAAACCGTTGGACAACACCAAAACTGAACTTGTACTTGATTCTGTCTCAAACTGCTTAAAAGAAATAACATTCTGGATGAACAGCAACATTCTCAAACTGAATTCAGACAAAACAGAACTTATAGTCTTTTCGTCGGGTAGCAATACAGACTCAGTGAAAAATATAACTGTCAATGTGGACCAAGTTGAAATCAAACAGTCATCAAGTGTAAGGAATTTGGGTGCATTCCTTGATTCAAGGGTTAATATGGAACATCATGTTAGCTCCGTGTGCAGATCTTCGTATGCCCAAATAAGTAAGATAGGACGTATTCGAAAATATATCAACGAAGAAGCTACAAAAACACTCGTTAACTCTCTCGTGACATCAAGACTGGATTATTGCAATGCTCTTCTATATGGTATACCTCAACAAACCATGAAAAAACTTCAACTTGTTCAAAATACTTCAGCCCGTGTGATTAAACGTACATCTAGGAAAGATCATATTACACCAGTGATGAAAGATCTTCATTGGCTGCCAATCGAATATAGAGTGAATAACAAGATCTTATTACATACTTTCAAGTCACTGAAACAACAATCTCCATTATATATGCAGGAAATGATTCAAGTTTATTCCACTTCCCGAAATCTGCGCTCTTCAAATGCACCTGTACGATTAGTGCAACCAAAAACTAAACTGAAATTTGGTGAAAGGAGTTTTTCGGCATCAGCTCCTAAGCTATGGAATTCACTACCAAGTCATCTAAAAAAACTGTAACACAGTAGAAAGTTTCAAAAAACATCTTAAAACACACTACTTCAATTTAGCTTATGGAAAATAATCAGTGACTGTTATGAATGAATTTTATAAACAGTGAATACGAAGTATCTGTTATTTGAATATTAGTTTTATTAAAAAGTTTCATTTTTTTTTTAAACAAACAATTTTTAAATCAATGTAGTATTTCTATTGTTTTATAATGATGATTTAGCAAGATCTTATCTATTATTATATATTGAAGACAATTTTAATGTATGACAATAATATTGTAAAGTGAGTTTTAAGGATCTTTAAGTTATATTGTATTAATATGTAAAAATAATTCCATAATTTATACTTTTAATTAGTTAATGCAAAATATTTTTAATGTTCATAATCCTGTTCATTTATATTGTTTTAGACATATATGATTGATGTAAAGCGCCTTTGAACATTTTAATGAAAAGGGCGCTATATAAATGTGGTATTTATTATTATTATTATTATTATTGAAAACAGACAGTTATATTATATATTACTTATGCAATTCTTTTGTAGTTTCAGGTACAATGTGACAGTGGTTGAAAAGGCACTGAATGCCGGGCTTTTTTTCTGCAGTAGATTACAATAAAATAAAAAAAACAATGTTTTGATGACAATTTTGACTATTTTCTTAAATAGAAAGAATTTTCACGTTAAACCAAAATACCAGTATTTAATGTCTATGTTTATTTACATTGTACCATCTAAAGGCGTGCTGCTTTATATCAACATACTTTTATCTACGTCACAATATTTTTCGACAATACCTGTTATTCCTTTAAAGCAATGCAGACTGTATTAACTGCCCATGTATAATCAGGCTGACAGCAATAAAACATTACTAACATTACATGATGTAATGACAACAGATAGCCAGTCCGTCTATACATTTGTACTTTGATATTTTGATTACTGCAAACTTTAATTATTATAAAATGAATTATCAAATATAAAATTTGCTGACGAGTTTTTCTTTACTTTTACGTCTTTTCTTCTTCTTTTTATGATTAGATTTAACGAAACATTCTTTTATCAAATACCTTACTTCAAGAACTATCAAATGATATGTCCTGTCAAAACGTGAGCGATTTCAGTGTAAAGAAGAAAACAACATCAATCTTATACGAAATTATATCATGTTACATGCTGATTACTAACCTGTATTTAAATAGCTGACGAAAATGAAGATGATAATCCACCTTGGATCATCCATGATGATTGAAGAGATATTAATTCCACAACACTCAACGCATAGTAAAAGTTTTTGTAAAAACAATTAATAAAAGATAAAATAAAAAATATTTGGAAAACGAAATAATCCGCGGAGTGATTTGATGCGGTGCTTCCTGCTAGAGCTGAAGCAAACTCATCTGAGAAAAGATATTGAGTCTCTATATTCGACAATCATTAAATATCAATTTTTGGTATTTCCATGCATAAACATTTATATTAATGTATTCATTGATCAATTGTTTTCCATTACAAACATTGGCGTTTTCGTTTGTTTTGTAATGTGTTTTATAATAATAAATATATAAATAACTATATGACATTTAGTTATGCTGTATTGGGATTAAATTGTTTGTCCAATTTGGTAATTGTGATGTGAAAAAATATACAAATGTAACAGATAAAAGGGTCTCTTTTATGAGACATTCCTAATATCCTGTTGAATAAATTTCGCAAAATATTACATTGCCTATCCCTATTAACAATTCGTTTCCGCTATCTGATATTTGCATAAAGTGATTATTACCTAATATCAAAATGCCAGTGCATGTTATCTTATATTTATCTGCTTTTATTGCCACCATCCTTGTCAACAGATTACCGAAGTAACGCCATGATTCATAGGTGTATTTCCATGTTGTTTTTTATTTTTGGTAGGTTTTACGTAGCTCATATGGCGACTTTCCAGTTTTAATGATAGTTGAAGGACCTCAGGTGCACTTGAGTAGGACCACCGGCGTTCCATAACAAGTTGTATTGAATATGACAGTCAACAAAGCTCTTGTCACATTATCAAAAATGAAATTATCAGAAATACCTATTTATGCGTATGGAAATGTGTTTGTTGTATTATTTTCGGGGGAGGGGAGGATTTATGTTGCACCAACAGGGTCAAATGACAACGTAAAAAAAAGGTGATGTTACATGCTAAAATCTATGCTTTCTAAGTTGTAGGTTTGAAAGAATTATTGACTTTTAAGATAATCTCTGTTCATGTAACAAAAGTAACACCAACCCCTCACAAACACACGCAAACGCACGCACGCACACACACACCACCACACGCACACACACACACACACACACACACACACACACACACACACACACACACACATAGTCCACATATTTTGATATTTTACACCATGGTCATAATTCTGCAACTATTCTTGGGTTCAAAGTGATTTTACATGTCAAATGATATACAAGGTAAGTTCTTGGTTTTGTAGTTTCTACATAAGTAAATAAGTTAAATAAATAAGTAGATCACTGTACAACGGTCAATGAACACCTGAACGTACAGTAACCGGTAACGATATGTACCCTATGTCTATTTCTCGTCATGTCTACCTGCTTTGTACGACCACTCCCCTCAGCTTCACCACTCCCCTCAGCTTCGGTAAAATCCACAGGATACATGTTTGGTCAAGGTAACAGAACAAGTCTAAACATCTTAAGTTTGGTCTTTAGAATTAAATATGTCAAAACATAGGAAATATGTAACCACAAAATTAACAACTTTCTAAAAATGATTTAGTCACCACAAATTCAATACAGTTGCTTCCCTTGAACTGTAAATTACAATATTTTGATTTCAAGATATAACCATGACTTCGAGCCAATGAACAAAAATATGAATCCTTGTCAATTGGTTTTATTTAGGTTTATAATAACCATGTGCAATTTGCTATACTTTGCTTTCTGGAAAGTATGTCTGCTACCTTAATAGCCATCCAAGTCATGATACCAGGTTTATCTAAAAAGACACTCGCCTTTACTACTATACATGTACCACTGATAACATTTTAAAGCATGTTTCATTTCTATGATAAAAGGAGGAGAATTTTCGGAGTTGATAAACTATTAATATAGAAATGAACGTGCTAACGATATGTGAAATAATTAAGAACAAACACACCTATTTGTTATGACCAAGAAATGGTCTTTTGTAATGGTCTTTTGAAGGCAATTTACTTGCTAATTGTGTTGCATTGATGGCATTAATGCGCCATTCATCAAATACTTGTCTGTAATCTTTAGTGATATATCTTTTCCATTTTATAAACCTATGTATCTCTGTATATTTTCCCTTCTTGAATTTGTTTGCTTATTTGTTTCTCGATTGTTCATCATTATTCTTTTTCATTAAATGCCAATTTTAACACATGTTTGGTCATATCTAGACGGTCTATGCCAAAGGGGTGTGTAACAACGTGGTTTATCTCGTAAAAATGTCCGAATAACCAAAAGTAAGAAAAAAACGACATGCAATGAACACATTTAATAAATCCTTACTAAATGACCTGAAATGGCTGTTATAAATCGGATTATCCGTCTTGATATCATGTTCTGGCTGAACATATTTCGACAATCTATTTCTCTAGGACCCATTACGCGTCACGTGACAAATTTGTAAGACGTCATTTCACTGGCTGTAGCGCTGGTTCCGTACACCATAGTTTAATCAGAACTCTCGTAGTAAAATGCTTCTATCCTCAATCATGTGACAAGCGAATGGTTGTTCTCGGAGAAAAGTTAGAAAGTGAAAGAAAATAAACGTTTCATGGACGTATGTCGAATCAGTTACAGGTAATGATACATGCATGTTTTGCAAATTAGTCTTTTTTATTGAGTTCAAGCCTTTGCTTCATTGTTGTAATTTTTTTTTCATAGGGGATATATCACGTTGTTAACAATGTTGCGACTTCCCGATGGACTAAGCACGAAAGTCGTTTTTGGCTAGATTCGTGTTCGGCCGGTTACTATATGCATGGTAAAAGGTACAAGTTGCTTTTATTTATTGAAAGTACCATAGGTATGCTACATGAACACGTAAAAATACATAGAATTTGCATGAAAAATATAAAAAGGAATTCGCTTCTCATTGAGCTAAGGGCGAAAACTGCGTTTTTTGGAGTTGGAACCCTAGTCTATATATTTTTTATAAGGATTGTCACCTGTTTTTTTGGTCTGGACCTAGTTTTGGTCACAAATAACCCCAATATAGAGTCCAATCACCGTTACAACCCTCTTTGGTCTATCCACCTAACCAGCATGCCTAGATAACTTACTTTATTCTCTATGAGACCGACAACCAATCCCACGTGATTTCTTTCCTTGTTGATCTAATTTATCATATTTTCTGAATCAGCAATGAAAGACAAACGCATTTTTACCCAATTTCCTATACAAGTATCTATTGAAACTACGGAAAAAAAACGCTAGGCACAATGATCGAACCAGCGATCCGTGCAATACTAATCTGATGTTCTCCCTATTGAATAATAATAAATGCATTGTGATTGTGTTTTTATTTCTTTCTTTTTTGTCGTTTTTTTTTTAAATCTGATTTGTTTGTTTTTGTCTAAGTAGTCTTAAACATAACACACTGATGTAGTTTAACAAAATAAATCTTATGTGGAATGCAATAGTTGACTGTACATAAATATTTTATCGCGTATACAATAAGACTGTGTAACTCGTGTTGCATTTGTAAAAAAAAATCAGAAAAGAGCTGATACAAATCTAATATAGTTGAACTTCTTTCTTCATCATTATTCAACTAAAACTAAAATTATACAAAAGAATCTGCCATACATGCAACAGTTTTAAGACAAAATTAACATTCTGAAACAATATTTGAAAATTTTGTTTTGAAAATTAAGTTATCATGAAATTATCAAATAATAGTTGTAACTTAAATTGTCAACTTAGTAATATCATACATGAGCAATAAATTTGGTGGAAGCAGTAAATTCATACCAATGTTGATTGCAAGGGCAATAGCTAGACGCACATTATTGGAGACCTTCACATATCGTGATTGAACACACAACAATACAAGTATATCGATTAAATACCACAAATTTATAATTCATTATTCGTATTTGAACATTTCAACTCCCGATATCTTAGTATTCTGTCTTTTTCGAAACATCACGTCCTTAATTCAATTTTTTAATTGATAAAAAAGCAAGGGCGTATCAAGATGCAGAGTTCTTTCCTCCAATGTTATTTGAATTACCCTTTTTTCATGATTGCATATCATAGCATATTACGTGAAATAAACTTCTCGAATATAAACTTTTCACATTTTATACCATCTACATTCATTAATTGAGAATCTACAGTAAAATTCAAATCGATTTATCATATTGTATTAACTAAAAGTTAAAATAGATAATGCAATCTGTTTGCGGTCCTCATAGATAATATTAGTTCAATACGATTAAAATCAGCTCTAAATAACGCTCAGCTATTATTCCCTGCGGTCTGGAGACCGCAGGGTATTGATACGCGTTTAACTTTTGAGGCATGGAGGAGCACGTGACCTGTTTTCGGTACATGGAGGAGCATGTGATCTGTAAACCGTACACGATTGGTTAATTGACCTTTTCGAAAACCTAGCTAAATACCGTTTGCCGGTTACGGATTTACCTGTAGGGAATTAGTCCGAATTACACCTAATTAAGAACAAAAAACTATTACGTGATATTTCTAATTTTCTATAATTATTTTACCGTTTAAGGTGGAAAAAATTGAATGATGTGTTTGAAAATTATCAATGTTTCTTTGATATCTATCTCAAATTTTACAAGCAATAAATTGTTTATACTGAAAATCTACAAAATCAAAATATTCGTAGTGGCATCTGCCATAATAAATAGAGATATTTTCTGCGTAAACTTGTGTGTTTACTTTATTTATTTTTTGCTCGGGATTATTCATATAATGGTAGTCCTATTTAATCATTTTCTTAAAAAGAAATAATTGTTTATGTTCGACCTTCTCCGGTCTTCAATGGTCACCAGTTTCCAAAGACCTTCTTCTATATTGATCGTTTATTCAATTGTCAATAAAATTCCTGATGCAAACGTTGATTCCCCCTCCCCAAATAATGTTAAAAATAGTTAAATGAAATATCTTTATATCATTAAAATGTTCACCGCAGGAAACCATTTTACTTGTATCTAACCTTGACCAAATAGAATAGAAAGTCCAACACAACAAAATTGAAAATGTTGCAGGCTCGGTTTGATTGAGCCTGTTCATGGACGGTACTGTCAAGTGCAAGTTACCGTCCACGCCCCCTAGCACAGGCTTAAAGGAACTCCACTGAGGTTCATAAGCCTAAAACCATAAAATTTTAATTTCTCACATAGATCAACTGGTGCACCTAAAATGGAAATATATACAAAGGATAATTTAGAAATATACCTTGAAATACACTGAAAATCGTATGTTTGTGTTATTCTCAGTCCGATTTGAGTGAAAAGCGTTTAAACGCTTTTCAATTTTAGGTCATTTTTGACAATTAAAACAATTATTCTGGAAAAACGAAGCGAGCTAATGATCTGAAATTTTGCACATAAGTTGTTGGTATAGACCTACATCAGATGGAGTAATAATCTCAAAAAAATATTTCCAGTCCCGTCATGTCAAAAAAACCTCAGTGGAGTCCCTTTAACCAAAATTCAACATTTAACACGAAAATGGTGAAATTTTGAATTTAGAAACATCCGTAGATGTGTTCATACGGCGGTTATCATGGAACCTTCAATGTGACACAGGAGTGTCATTCCATGAAAAGCGGCGTATGGTCCCCAAGTAAAAGAATGCTTTGCCCTAAACGAGAAAACAATGGGCGGAGCTAAATAAATTGGAATTTTGAAAGGGGATCAGGTTATGAAGCCTGCATATCACAGATAAGACGTCAAAAGACAAATTTAAAAAGCAGGCAACATATCCTAAAATTCGAACATATCTGGTGATTTTTCACACAGCTTATTATCGGCGAGCTTTCATAATTTTGAAAGCGATGTGGTTTCTAATTTTAACCCTTGAAAGAAACAATGCTGAGAAGGTAATTTTCACGATTTCGAGAGAACAAACATGGCGTTGTCCATATAGCCGACAGGTAAACCAGCAAAACAAGCTTGCCGTTAAAAACGGACTCTATTATTCTAAGTTAATTTGTAAAAAATTACTTCAAACTTTTTTTTCTAACAAAAATTGACAATTTGGTAAACCTCCACGGATAACGGTATTTTTTTTATACTTTTCTAATGCCTATGTATAAAATTGGTTTAAAAAACTTTCTCGGGAAAACCGAGTGATAAAGAAGACCAAACATGTGCGGTCGTCATCAGATCTACACGAAAGAAATAGGTAGATCTGAACTTTAGTCAGATTGATATTAGTTATCCCTCGCCGATGGAATCGGGAGGGGGATATAGTTTTGGCGTTGTCCGTCCGTCCGTCCATCCGTCCGTCCAAATTTCGTTTCCGGAGTAGTTCTCTGCCTCTACTGCTGGAATTCAACGAAACTTTATGGGAATCATCATTATCAAGAGGAGATGCGTATATGGTCGGCTTGTTCCGGTCCTATCCTTTAACTCAGAGTAATGGCCCTTGATTAATTACGTAGTATGCATATATAGTAAAAATCATTTCCGCACTACTTCTCTGCAACTACTGGCTGGAATTCAACGAAACTTTATGGGAATCATCAATATCAAGAGGAGATGCGCATATCGTCGGCCTGTTCAGGTCAGACACTTAAACTCATGGTTATGGCCCTTAGTAGAAATCGTTTCTGCGCTACTTCTCTGCAACTACTGACTGGAATTCAACGAAACTTTATGGGAACCTTCAATATCAAGAGGAGATGCGCATATCGTCGTCTTGTTTGGGTTAGACACTTTAACTCAGAGTTATGGCCCTTGATTAGTTATGCAATATGCATATGGAGTAAAAATCGTTTCCGGAGTAGCTCTCTGCAACTACTGGCTGGAATTCAACGAAACTTTATGGGAATCATCAATATCCAGAGGAGATGCGCATATCGTCGGCTTGTTCCGGTCAGACATTTTAACTCAGAGTTATGGCCCTTGATTAGTTATGAAGTATGCATATAGAGTAAATATCATTTCCGCACTACTTCTCTGCAACTACTGGCTGGAATTCAACGAAACTTTATGGGAACCTTCAATACCAAGAGGAGAGGCGCATATCGTCGGCTTGTTCCGGTCAGACACTTTAACTCAGAGTTATGGCCCTTGATTAGTTATATATTTTATATCAAGTTAGGAACAAGGAATGGACGAAAGTGCACTTTTTGTTAATATATGAATGATATTGAAGACGAATTTCTCCTCAAATGAAACATAAAGTTGTGTCTGTTTTCCAATGCATATCAAAATATAAATACCAAGATGAACTGATTTGACTAAAATATTCATATGATTCTAGTTTTGTTGTAATTTAGTTTTTTTTGTTTCGTTTATTTGTCTGTTGTGTTTTTTTGTATATAAAAACAACGGTGGCACAAAGGTGACATGTGTGTGTTTTTATTTATCTCGTGGCCACGAGATACTATGTCGTGGCCACGAGTGACAAAGTTGTCGCCACGAGATAGCTAAGTCGTAGCCACGAGATATTATGTCGTGGCCACGAGTTACAAAGTCCTGGAAACGCGATAGTTATGTCGTGGCCACAAGTTACTAAG
Source organism: Ruditapes philippinarum (assembly GCF_026571515.1). Lineage (NCBI taxonomy): Eukaryota > Metazoa > Mollusca > Bivalvia > Venerida > Veneridae > Ruditapes > Ruditapes philippinarum. The sequence continues at coordinate 7,245 of NW_026856332.1, read as the reverse complement.
TCGTTGCCAAGAGATAAATAACCAATCAGATTACACCATTTATATGAATTTCCATCATTAACTAGACAAGTTCTATAGTACAAGGATGCCCTTATTTGACCAGCCTGTAAAAGTGCCATTTAAACAACTTATTGACTGGTAAATTATTTTACATTTAGCGTCACTGTGACCCTGATTTTTTACCCAATGACCTCGAAATCATAAGATGTCATCTACTGATCAGGTGCAATGATCTTTCTTACCAAGGTAACAAATCTCGTGGCTACGACTTAGGTATCTCGTGGCCACGACTTAGTAACTCGTGGCCACGACATAGTATCTCGTGGACACGACTTAGCTATCTCGTGGCCACGACTTAGTAACTCGTGGTCACAACATAGTATATCGTGGCCACGAGATAAAAATACACACATGTCACCTTTGTGCCACCTTAAAAAACGTAGAAAATCAGTTTATGTATTTCATTTATCATACTTATAATTATTGATCATGAATTATTGAGGGGAAGTAAATGCTAAAATATTTGTTATGTAAACTTACATAAGTTATTTCCCTTACTTCCACGCAGTCTGATCAGGATCCATGCTGTTCGCTTACAAACTCTACAACAAGAAGAGAAACTGATAGCGAACATCATGGATCCGGATCAGACTGTGCGGATGCGCAGGCTGGTCTGGATCCATGCTGGTCGCAAACCCATTACGTTGGTTTTGTCGTGACGCGGCCCATATGTCTTTTAGTGATGATTACGATGATGTTGGTGTTGAGGATGATGATGATGATGAAGGTGATGATAAGGATGATCTCTATACTCGACAAATCGACGAATCGACAGAATAGTCTTCTATCTATCAAAAAATAGAATATCCGACTCTGATATTGAAACCAGGAACGTTTTAATGTAGTTTTCTTTTTCATAAAATAAGAGCCCCATTATATGAACGTATTCTACAGAACACGCTTGTTTATCGACAATTTCCAGGGCTGACAGGCGATATAACTCTGCTTGCCTTAGTAATGATATTCTTCATGATTACTCCTGGATTTGTTCTTACGCAATTGATCATATCTAATCTATTTATAAGGTGAGAATTAATATATTTTAACTCTTACTTAGATACATGTATAAGTAAAACTTAGTATCATTTGTCAGACAAGCATTCACATATGTACGGTCTAATTAGGCTCTGAATTGTTTAATGACCTTTAACCTTACGTCTGAGAATTGAAAAAAAATATCTTCATAAATAACAGCAAACTTTATTTTATAGCGATTTTAAATAATTTATTTTATGATGTTAGAGTCATGTTGAATTCTTCTGACCTGAAGAATTTAGAGCGGAAAGTAAAATTATTTGTTTTTTTTTTAAAGCAGTAAAATGTATACAAAGTAGTATTTTGTCTTCCCTACAAAATACTTAATCACTATGTGTTCATTTATTGCCAAAAAAGTAAAAGATTGTTTAGGAAATTTACCAATAAGAACCTTTTAATAAATAATAACAGGACACCAAAATAAAACGAATCAGAATACAAATAAAAATGCAAACACTTCAAAGGTATATTATGGAAGGGGATATCCGCCAGTTCACGCATTATGCTTTATGGCAATCCAATGTTTATTTTACTTTTACAATATTTGAATTACTGTTGTTTTATTACTGCTGAAATTATTGCTTTATTTTGAAGTCAATAATTAAAACGGCATTTTGAGATACTTTGGTGCTTTTTGTTAAGTATAATTATGAAAATGTATATGTTTTTAGATTATGAATAAAAGTACTTCATTCTTTTAAATATACTTTACACTCCACAATGAAAAGCGTAGAATGTTCAACTGTTTATTCGGTATTAATCTAAAGGTTTTGTTTAAATATTTGAAACAAACTACTGAACATTTAATAAAAACGACCAAAGCATCATTCGTCCGTTGAAAAGCTAACAACATCAAATTCATTAAAAATATGACGTTGTCATAATACGAAGCTGGGAACCAACTTCAACTGAACGTATTCTGCAGACAGAGGGCGTCTTTTTTAAACAACTTCTCCCTTGCGGTGTGGATGTGAAAACTTCCTCTTCAAAAAGATCTGGATCAACACGAGGTGTGTATATCGTCATTGTCAATCAATTAAAATAAACATTTCCAAAAATTCGATCAGCTGATTGTGTCCAGTGTTTTAAAGACATTATACGGTTAAGCATAAATCTTATTTTCGTTGCTGCGATCTTATTTTCGCGAAAATAGCTTATTTTCGGTATCCATCTATACGTACTGTACTGTACAGCTTTCGGAACGCATTACAGATTTCAAGTTATTTTAAATAACTTTCACTAATAGCCTTATATGTGGGGAAAGTGTAAGGGAGCTAGACGCATAGCATTACTCACAATTTATTACCGATGTATCCAATGTTCAAACGATAGTAAATTATTTTCAACAAAGTAGATGAACCTGGCAATTGACAGAAAATTTGCAGCTACTTTCGGTTTCGCTTTAGCTATATATACATCAGTTTCATAATTTACAAAAAAAGCATATATTAAAAATCAAGCAGCTATATGATGGTTTGGTATTACAATCTTTAATATTGCGGAAAGGTCTGTCACTTTCAAATCAATAATCTTAACATATCAAACAGCAACTGTTGACTTTCTGGTCAACTCGTACTTAAGTCAACTCACACCATAGAAATCATAGAATAACTGTCTATGATAAGGACATTTAATCATTGCAGGTTTATCACAGTAAAGCATCAAGATACATGTTTATACAATATTTTTAAATTTTATTTATTGATGTTTCAGTTGGGAATTTTTGGCTGTGAATTGTAAAAAAAAGGTACTATTTTCATTTGGGAACTTTACCCAAATCGGTCATGAATTTAGCTGAGAAAAAACCTTGATATTGTATTAGAATTAGGAGCCTTTAATGACTGATACTTGGGTAACGTGATTACTGATACTTAGATAACGCAATTAGTTCTAGTGTGAAAAATTGAAATATATATCTTTATCAAAGGCTGATTTAATTTGTTTGATTGTGTTGGCACATGGCAGCTTATATACTGATATTGATAAGAATCTCAGAAAAAATATGAAAAAAAAATACTATGGTACGAGTTGACTTGGGTACTGGTACTAAAAGACTAAGGTACGAGTTGACTGAGGTACAAGTTGACCAGTTTCCAACTGTTGCTATATCAGCAGCAAAAAGTTAATTAAGTAACTTGTGTAACTATGCAATAAAATAACATTAAGATATTGCTCCCCTTTATCACAAGGAATACATCCTAATTGTGCATGCTTTACTGTTTAATTTATCACAATTTTTGTTATTATGCATTTTAATTTATGACTCAGATCTGTGACATGTGCATTCAGATAAATGTGCATGAATTCAAAATCATGCTTGTGAAACTATAGAAGTTGAACACACACAGTTATGATCTATTTCTTAAATAAATATTTTAAACAGATGAGTCAACAAAGAGCTTTAGAGCTTTTAAGACAGGCAGCTGCTGCCCTGGAGTCAACTCATACATCAACCAGTGATGATGCTTCATCTAGTACCGCTTCAAGCCAATCAAGGACAAGGACATTGGCAGCAGTAAGGGACATTTTTTCTCCATATCCAACCCACAGTTCGATTAGAAGGCGTTCAAGTGCTCCAGCTCGTACACCGTCACGTGCATTCTGGACCCACAGATTCTGTGTCCTTGGAAGAACAACTGACGTAAATTTCATTTTTTTACATTAAATTAGTAAATTTGTTGTTTGTATCAACAAGAAAGCCCATGAGGGCAACGGATTGCTCACATGAAAATGACTGGCTGATTCTGTCGGTCCATGATTGAATAATATTTAACATTTATCAAGTCTGACATTTTTGGCTCTACATAACCTTAAAGCTCGGGTGTATATGTGAGCATCATTTTCAAATTGTAAAAAGAAAAAACTGCATAATTGGACAGAAACACACTTTTTTCATTGAAATCGGGGAGTTATGAGTAGGAGTGGATAAAACGAGTTCCAACTATAGTCTAAAAAAGTGCTTTCAACGTCCAAAAACAAACTTGAATAATAGACTAATGGTAAAGTTTCAAATGTTAAGAAATTTTAATATTTTGAGTAGTTTGGAAGGGTATTTTAACTTAATAAAAATGTTTGAAAACTATGCACTGGAGCCATAAAAACACAACTCATCATTCGCATGACTATGATATAAGTTAATAAAATCAGGTATATGTATTGATATATTGGTTGGGGACCACCAAAACCGGACAACCACCAAACCCGGACGGCCCCGAAAATGCTTAATTTAGTATGTTCTTTGTTCAGTGGTTGTCAGTCACTTTTTTATCAACAATAAGTGCATGTTTATTTTAAAATTAAGTAAATAAATTTATTTCAACCTCCGTAAATAGTAATATTTTCATGTCTATTTCAAAAATGTTGACGTTGAAATTTGGGGATCAAGAAAGCAATGCCTGACCTCATATACCAGCTATAATCATTTGCAGAGTGAATAATAGAATATCCAAAACTTCAGCATTTGTTGCTGACATATTGTATATCATGTTAAAAATCAAAAATCAAAACACCCAAGCTTTTATCTGAATTAAATCACGTCATGTACATATCTGTCCGGACACATGGTACTGTAGTGTAGACAATTTAGGTAATTTTGATACCCTCCTTGTCGAGCCTCAGATATAAGTGTCAATAAAATCAGAAATAAACAAACTAGTTTGTTATTTAGGAGAAGAACCTAGCTGAACTGTGTCAAATTTTTTGGTCTCTAGGTTAAAAATTATGAAATCTGTACGGAAAAATGTTCCAAAAATGTCCGGTTGATGGTCTCCGACCAGTACATGTTATCATGTATATATATATCAATGTTGAGATAACTAGATTTGGTTGGTTGTTTTGAGTAAATGAATTTAAGTTTACCCATGCATTCACTTAAATTTTTATATGATATAATTTACAGTAAAAATCAATAAATTATAATGTAGTGATAGAAGCCTTAGGATTGAAGTTGATAGATTACCCTTTTCTGATTTTTTAGACTATGGCTCCTACCAGAGAAGAAAAAGATAGACTGTACAAGGCAAATTTGGGGGAAAAGAAGATATCTTTTGAAAAAAATGATGATGCAGGCTACTTTAAATGTCGCATTGAGGAGCATTATCCCAAATTGGATGGCATTGGTGGTTTTGAACTACTTAGAACACAGGCCAGAAGTAGATGCGACTTAGAAGTGATCATTGTGCCACCAGGTGGCTATACTGTTAACTTTCTGTCAAATTTCAGTAACCTTGGACAGGCAGTGTGTTACATAAGGCCGATCCAGAATGATCTTTCACTTGTGGATCAAGAATTCTCAGTAAGTTTAAATTAACATAATCATAATGAGGTTCATCCTCTTACAGAGACTGATTTAAAGATTGCGTTGTAAATACCTTACTTAACTCATTACTTCATCAGCATTTTGTGAAAAATGGCTGTTTTCATTGAAAAGTCTCCCGTTACAAGTTCAAATTGCTATAATACTATAAAAACTGCTTCAACACTAATCAAACTTGGCACAAATGTTGATTGGACCATTGCCCTTGCAACAACATGCTCAGGCTTAATTAGCTCACCTGAGCATGCTCAGGGTGAGCTTTTAGGATCGATGATTGTCCGTCGTCCGTCGTCCGTCCGTCCGTCCGTCGTCCGTTCACATTTAGTTGTTAACACTCTAGCGGTCACATTTTTGCCTCAATCATCATCAAACTTGGTCAGGATGCTTATCTAGTTGATAGCTCGGATGAGTTCGAACATGGGTCATCTCAGATGAAAAACTAGGTCACAAGAGCTAAAAATAGAAAAACCTTGTTAACACTCTAGAGGTCACATTTTTGCCTCAATCATCATCAAACTTGGTCAGGATGTTTGTCTAGGTGATAGCTGGGATGAGTTCGAACATGGGTCATCTCGGATGAAAAAGTAGGTCACCGGAGCTAAAAATAGAAAAACCTTGTTAACATTCTAGCGGTCACATTTTTGCATCAATCATCATCAAACTTGGTCAAGATGCTTGTCTAGGTGATAGCTCGGATGAGTTCGAACATGGGTCATCTCGGATGAAAAAGTAGGTCACCGGAGCTAAAAATAGAAAAACCTTGTTAACACTCTAGCGGTCACATTTTTGCATCAATCATCATCAAACTTGGTCAGGATGCTTATCTAGTTGATAGCTCGGATGAGTTCGAACATGGGTCATCTCGGATGAAAAAGTAGGTCACCGGAGCTAAAAATAGAAAAACCTTGTTAACACTCTAGCGGTCACATTTTTGCATCAATCATCATCAAACTTGGTCAAGATGCTTGTCTAGGTGATAGCTCGGATGAGTTCGAACATGGGTCATCTCAGGTGAAAAAGTAGGTCACCGGAGCTAAAAATAGAAAAACCTTGTTAACACTCTAGGGGTCACATTTTTGCATCAATCATCATCAAACTTGGTCAGGATGCTTATCTAGTTGATAGCTCGGATGAGTGTGAACATGGGTCATCTCGGATGAAAAAGTAGGTCACCGGAGCTAAAAATAGAAAAACCTTGTTAACACTCTAGTGGTCACATTTTTGCATCAATCATCATCAAACTTGATCAAGATGCTTGTCTAGGTGATAGCTCGGATGAGTTCGAACATGGGTCATCTCGGATGAAAAACTAGGTCACAGGAGCTAAAAATAGAAAAACCTTGTTAACACTCTAGTGGTCACAATTTGACTCAATTGTCATCAAACTTGGTCAGGAAACTTGTCTAGGTCATTGCTGGGAAGAAATTGAACATGGGTCATCTCGGATGAAAAAGTAGGTCACTGGAGCTAAAAATAGAAAAATCTTGTTAACACTCTAGTGGCTACTGTTGTGATCCAAATATTCTGTTAATTGGTCTGAAAGTTTGTTTTGATGATTTCTAAGTCAAGTTCGTACATTGGTCATCTTGGATGAAAAAAACTAGGTCACACCGCCCAAATATGGAAAAACCTTGTTAACATTCTAGTGGTCACATTTTCGACTCAGTTATCATCAAACTTGGTCAGGATGCTTGTATAGGTAATTGCTTGGATGAGTTCGAAATCGCATGTGGAACTAGGTCACCGGAGCTAAAAATAGAAAAATCTTGTTAACACTCTAGTTGCTACTGTTTTGATCCAAGTATCCTTGAAATTGGTCTAAAAGTTTGTTTTGG
>NW_026856331.1:0-51094 GCF_026571515.1 Ruditapes philippinarum | reverse complement strand
CTTATACTGCAAAGTGGTTTAACCAAAATATACAAACAAAAACTTTAAAAACAAACTAAATGATATTTACCAGTCTGATAATAGGTGGCTTCAAATAATATTTGTCAAATATGTGAAACCAGTTACAAACGCATATATAATTTATGTTCCTATACGTCGTCGCATAATACACTGTAAGGGTCTTTTCATTCTTATTTCAGATTTCTGGGGTTTTGAATGTAATTTTGAATGTAATTATATACACAAGATTTTGATAGAGTATCCTAGATTTGTCTAGCACAAATTACGAAACACTTAGATATATTTTCATGTTATCAGAAAAAACCAAACATAAATATTTCTCAGCGCCTAACTGATGCAGTCGATGTTTCTATAATTACTGATATATGTGATTTCGCTGTTCTTTCTTGAAATAACTATCACCCATTTATGCCATTACATTATCTTCTTCGGACTGGTGAAAAATTTGCATAACTTTGTCTGCTTTGGGGAGAATTCATAGTTATATAGATGCATTATTAGTGCATATTTAAATTCAAGAGAGCAGTAATCCCTATGTCGTTGGTAAAATTTTCACCTATTTAAAATCAAATTTGTTGCATTGATGTCGCTTTGTTTTATTTTAATTGTTTGTTTTTAGTTTTGTCATTATGTGTTGCCTTACTTGAATTTATTTTCATTCATGTTGTTTTTTTGTATTTGTTGTATAACAAGGTTTAAACACAAAAAGGTGTACATTTTTGCTTGTCTTTTATCTAGTTGATTACGTAAATGCTTTTCTGTCAATTTATTTTTAATTGATTACATAAAAAGTGTTTTATTTTCACACATTCTATTGTTTTTGTACTTTTTTAATATTAAGAGGATATTTTTTCGTTTGCGTGAAATATGGAATATATTTTCACGAAACATGTTATCATGTTTTATCATGTTGAGTGAAAATATATACCATATTTCACGAAAAACGAAAAAATAACCTTTTTATTTAATTTCATTATCAAAGAAAATGGTAACGAATCCCCGTGCTTGCTACCAACTGCAATTGTACAGAGCGCAGTAATTAATGCGTAAGCACGCGCTGTTTGGCGCTACATTGTGACGTCATGTAAACAACTCTTTAATCGTCTGTACAGCGTTAATTACTGACTTAAAGATATTGGTGTTCGGATTAGTTTTCTTAGTTAGACCATTTTCTATCATGCTAGATAGTTTTCAAAACAATATTCAAGAAAAATTTGTTTTGTATTCATCAGATTTTTCAAACAAAACGGCGAAAGAAGTCCCTTAAAATAAATATGAGTTTTGACTCCGCCCATATTTATTTTTAAAAAATATGAAATATATTTGACTAATATAGCACCATATTTCATGGGTAAAATTAAATAAAGTTATATACTTTTTCATCGGGCAAATATATCAGACTCTCCATGAGCATTATCAATCAGTTTATGTATATTGCTTAACATAAAGATACATGACGACTGAATGCTGGATTCGATACAAACACAAACAAATGTACATTAAAGATACTGGTCAGGTGTATTGTTTCTTGAGGCTACTCTCAATAGAAACTATATATGTACATTCTCTATCGATCATCACTGAAATGACGTGTTTTGTGCATCTCATTGTCATTGTCCTTAGTTGTGACTTGGTCCATCCAGATATGTAATCATTGGATTATTCATATGATTACATATTGAAATATATATTGACTAAATACATACATTAAAATCTATAATTTCCCCTTCTCGCTGATGGGTTGAATTCAGAGTTGAGGCATCAGATTGCAACCGTTTATCCTGCGTGATCGAAATAGGGGATTTAATGGGTTCGAATTACTATAGTCTATGCATCTCTTATCTCCAGCAGGTGAGGTGGTTTTGACACCCGGTGTTGCGTTAAGTGTGTAACACCCGAGGTTTGCCAAATTCATCTTTCCTGTTTGGCGGCATATGACCTAAATTGTGTTGGCGCGCAAACCAAACCAAACAAAAATTCATCTTTAATAACTTATTTTGAATATTTAGCATTTTATGAAATTGATGTTTTTAAGAAGCTGGTTTCAAAGTCATCACCTTCTTTACTTCATTTCAAATTAAAAGTCTCTTCTGATGTTGTTTCAAGTTGATTAGAAAGTGATCAGGTACTTAACTGAAACAAATATTTTTGTTTAATAACAGTTTAACCTTTATTGTTACTTTTTAGGCAAACGACTTTACATTTTTATACTATATTATTGCAGACTCTGTACTACAAATATGTTTTAGGACAATTATCTCAACAGCAAGCTAATATCAGTTAAGATCAAGATCATCACCAAGCGCACAAATATTCCTGTGGACTTTTTTTAAGTCAGGAAAGCAATAAACTCAATCGTTCCTCAACTGACCGACTATAATCCCATATGATAATAAATCAGCGGTGTGAGACGAACATTATATTTATTTGACGTCAAAGTTGCATGTCAGCGATCAGTTATCCAGAGAGCACTTTGAAAATAAAAATATCCAGTATGTTTTGTTTGTTTCACTCAATAAGACGACGTACCATTTGATGTTTCTCCGATAATAGTGTCTTACGGATTTGTCTTAATAGCACCACAGAGCCCAACATATCAGGCATGGTTCATACAAATATAACTTAATATATATATTATTGTTTAAATAGATATGCTTATGGAGGCATATCTTCAATAATTAAGATATATAGATACTTATAATTGTAAAAGTGAATAAAGTGTTGCTAAAGTATATATTTTTGTCTTAATTTTAATTAAACTTATAACATAATCGTTTTACGTCTTCCAAATTAAAGTAATTCAACTCTATGTTTATATACCAATGTGTATTGCGTTATTGTATGATATCGTCCGAGAACACATTTTGTATATTTATACATTCCTAGTTAAATGTTAGTGAAGGAGTTGGAAGATATTCCATTCAATACAATTATTTAATAAATTATTGATCTGCTGATTACCATTCTTCATTCAATTTGTATAATATTACTTGTAACGCACTTGTTTTCACAAATCCTGGTACCAGTAGAACTTTGGTGCATTTCGACGACAATCATTGCTTGGTCATCCCAGTTAAACATTGTAATGCTGAGTCAACAATTTGCAAAAGCAACAATGTCGTGTCTTTGCCACCGTTTGACGATTTCTTCAAATTTCATTTAAAGAACGTTTAATAAATTTTTGTGTGAATTAAAAAAATATCCGCTCATATAAACAAATTCAAAGATTGAATCATAAAGTGTAGATTGTAAAGAATTTGTGAAAAGAAAAAAAACTTAAACAAAATATACAACATTGAATACTTCCATTCAAATAAGGTTTAAATAAGTGTAAGCATGAAATATTAAAAGATATAACATTTCCCAGATTTTCATCATCATCATAAGTATGCACTTATTGTCCCCCGCCTTTTCGAAGAAAAAAGGGGGATAAAGTAATAGGCTCCGTCCGTCTGTCCGTCCGTCCGTCACACTTTCGTGTCCGGTCCATAACTTTGTCATTTATCAAAGGAATCTGAAATAACTTGGCACAAATGTTTGTTATAATAAGACGATGTGTCATGCGCAACAACCAGACCCCTACCTCCAAGGTCAAGGTCGCACTTGCTCTTTTAAGGTCAACATTGTCTTTTTGATGGTATATGTCGTGTCCGGTCCATAACTTTCTTATCTTTGAAGGGATTTTGTAAATACTTGCCACAATTGTTCACAATAATAAGACGATGTGTTATGCACAACAACCGGTCACCTACCTCCAAGGTCAAGGTCACACTTGAAGGTCAAATGTTAAGATAGTCTATTACAGGGTATATTTTGTGTCCGGTCCATAACTTTTCCATTTATCAAAGGAATCTGAAATAACTTGGCACAAATGTTTGTTATAATAAGACAATGTGTCATAAGCAACAACCAGACCCCTACCCCCAAGGTCAAGGTCGCACTTGCTCATTCAAGGTCAACATTGTCTATTTGATAGTATATGTCGTGTCCGGTCCATAACTTTCTTATCTTTGAAGGGATTTTGTAAATACTTGCCACAATTGTTCACAATAATGAGACGATGTGCCATGTGCAACAACCGGTCACCTACCTCCAAGGTCAAGGTCACACTTGAACACAGATTAACATAGTCTTTTACAGTGTATATTTTGTGTCCAGTCCATAACTTTTTCATAGATCAAAAGATTTTGTAAATACTTACCACAAATAGTCACTATACTAAGACAATAACACCTGCATCCCTACCTCCAAGTTCAAGGTCACACTTAAAGGTCAAAAGTTAACATAGTCTGTTTTAGGGTATATTTTGTGTCTGATCTAGAGCTTCATCAGGATTTTGAAATAACTAGGCACAAATAGTCACAATGATGAGATGATATGTCATGCATAACACATGTGTCCCTACCTTTAAGGTCAAGGTCACACATAGAGGTCAAAGATTTATATAGTCTGTTATAGGGTATATTTTGTGCCCAGTCCATAACCTCGGATTTAAAAATAATTTGCACAAATAATCACAATAATAAGATGATATGTCAGGCGCAAAACATGGGTCCCTACCTCCAAGGTCATACTTAAAAGTCAAAGATTGACATAGTCTGTTATAGGGTATATTTTGTGTCTGATCTATAACTTCTACATAGTTAAAGGGATTTTGAAAATACTTGGCACAAATAGTAATAAAAATAAGACGATATTTCATGCACAACACCTGCACCCCTACCTCCTAGGTCAAGGTCACATTTAGAGGTCAAAGGTTAACATGATAGAATTTTAAATTCCGTGTTTCATTTTACTAGTATTTCTTTTATAAATTTATTGTTGCATTTGCAGATCTAGCATTGATCATAATTTTGGACTGAAAGTCCTGAAATCCATACCTCAATCTTTTGAAATAGCACAATTTTATGCTTCATATAAAACTTCCCGAGGCGGGGGACGTTGGTAACTCTGTTACAAATTCTTGTATTGTTCTTATTATAAGATACGTCATTTGTTATATAATATTAATATTATTTAATATAGAGTGAAAGTCAGATCTGTTTATTGTCAAGGTAATTATAATTGAAGATCGGTTAATAGTAATAGTTTGCTACATTTGCAAAATAAAAAAAGAACACAACAAAATATGTCAATTTTCTTAATGAAATGCATCTGTGAAAATAAACACTGAGATGGATTGAAATACAATCATAAATGTTCCATAATACAATAGGAGAAGTGTTTATTCATGAACCGAGGCAAGGTTTACCGTATTATATGGCGTTTCCTACCAAAATGATATAAAATGAAATTCAGTAGACTCTACACTGAAAAAAAACGTTCTGATAATTATTGCTAGACTGTCTCGTTACGTCAAATACTACGATATACTGCCATAACAGAATAACAAACCAGATAAAAGATCGTTTGATTTATTTACCTATGCCAAGTTCTATACATATACCTTACGGTTATTACAGTTTCAATTAATCTTAGTTTATTTTTAATAGTTATACGTCATGTACGTCTATGAAACACGTTAGTGTCTTGTCTTACAAGTAAAAATACTATGACAATCTACAAAGTAAAAAGAAATATTGATAAAATTGAATTAGCCTACCTCATCTTGGCACATGTTATTCCGAATAACATGGGGGTTCAACTTTACTGATAATACATGTAGGTATATACAATCACATCATTTAAATCACATAAATTAACTCTTTATGAATAATATAATATTGATACCATAAAACATAGTACACACCAATAATTTAAAAGACAAATATTATAACGGTACAACGAATCAAATTGAATTTCATTTAATGTTCCATTTTCTTATGTTGCTTTTTTGACACAAGTCAACAAAGGTCATTTTCCAACAGCCTCATTTTGTGTGTTCCCAGATCCGGAATATATATTAACTCTGTTTCATATGTTAACCGCATGTTCGCTAATTGATTGATGAAAAATGTTTCGTTGAACGATTGTTTCATGCATTCAACAAATTTTGTGATAGAAATATAAAATAGTTTGATTTTTATTCTTTAATATTTATGCAAATACCCCACATTTACGCTTAAACTATTTTCGTCTTAATTTATTTTTAATAATGTTACTACAAACACATCTAACAAATATGTGATTTTTTAGATACAGCAAAATTTAAAAGTTCCTACAGAAAGGCTTTTTTTATTTTATGTGCTTATTGTGTTCATGATAATAAAACATTTATCAACGTTGTTAGTTGGAAAAATATGCAAGTGAAGTTTATTAGAATTTTTGCAAATGGAATATGTCAGTAAGTCTGGACTTGAAACATTTTTATTATTTTTAAGATCGCAAATTATTGTTTTTTTTTGTATTTTGTTCCATATCTAAAGGTGAATATATTTTCTATTATAAAAGAATGTCACTTTTGGGGCCATAATTGTTCGTCAATAAAGACATAATAATTAAAATTATATTAAATTGTAAGGGTCTTTGATTTTATACATTACTTATGCAATAAGGAGAGTTGAATTTGAGCAGATTAATTTATTAGTCCGACTGCATCACAGTTTGTATTGTATTTGAATGAAATGTATAACATTCATATATAAGTTCTACTAAAAACTCACATGGAGCTCTCACCTGACCCACTTCAATTCTATATATCTCCCTTCGGTCGCTTCTTCTTCTATTTTTCTCTTCCTTCTTCTTCTTCTTCTTCTTCTTCTTATTATTATAATTATTATTATTATTATTATTATTATTATTATTATTATTATTATTATTATCTTTATACAATTCTGTATATTCCGGTGCTACAATTTAACTCCGGAAAATAAAGTTATTATTATGTTTTGATAAGTATTCTTAGTGTCGAACTATGTAATAAATACTTCTATTATTAGAGATTCATTGCATTTTCCTGTTCTTAAGTCTTCTAATACTAAATGCCATAATAAAAATATGTATCTGAATCATGTGAGAAAAACACATAATCAGTTGTCCTGTTATGTAAGTCAGTACATTGTCAGGGCGATGTACTATAAGAGCATATTTGAAAGAGAACGCATTATAGAAAGTGGAAGTGGCTTGTCTAGACGGAATGAAAACTTAAAAGGCAGCAAAGTAGCATTTCTGATTGAACACGTCTTGTGATATCTTCATTTTTTGCTTCCTGACTTGTTTGATTGTTTAACAACACTATGTGTTTAAAGTGACACAAATAATTAAACATTCACAGAATGCAAATTAATACATTTATAGTTAAAATGAATTTGATCAAGCTTATACTTTCTCTTTTTTGTCAATTTGTGTTTAAAGTATTTATTCTTCTGCAAACTAATTCCAATTCAACAAATTTGTATTACACAAATGCTAGAATAACTTGATGATCTTAAGTTTCGAACACTCGTGGTTTTCAATAAAATACCATAGATAAGTTTGTTCAGCTTTTTAAAGGTATATAAATATATTCTTCTTGTCGTTCAATTTCATTTAATCAATCGTATTGGACATTTGTATTGATGATTGAGTCCTAGGTTTTGAATATAAGTGATACTGTTCATGGTATACATGAAATTTGTTGACTGAGATGAAATGCATCAAAATGAGTATTTATATACGTAAAGTTTCACTATCTCAACATCATATCGCACAGCAAAATTTATTCCTCCCAAACACAATGCGATACGTGTATAATACTATAAAAAAGACAACGTTTTCATTTCAACGGTGTATTTTTTCTTATAGTTCCCGAGTCTATTAATAGATACAACACATTTTAAACCGATAAAATATTCAATATAGTTTTGCAGTTAAAGTTTCAGAGCCTACAAACACTGTTCCTCTACAAAGCTATTAAACATTGTAAACAAGAAAATAAACATTAAAATGGAAATAAGAATTTAGTCATACAATAATAGAAAGTTAAGTGATAAAGGTTCTAAATCTAAAACCCTCTCACTTCTAACAATTAAGAAATAGAGAAAACAAATATACAAACGTATTATCATTTCCCCAGCACCTACAATTAATATGTGAAATGATTAATATAGTATAGTTTTAGCTGTTTTACTTTTGTAATACTTTTGGTACATTAGAAAACACAAAGCTCATTTACAACCTTCTCTTGACAACATTCCATTATCATCATTTATTAATTTATATATTTAAGCTTTATACAATATACAACACTGAAAACATCACGAAGAAGTAAGTTATTCCTTCCCAGTATGAAATTTTAAAATAAGGAAATGAATGGAACAAATGACTTAAATCGTACTATATGTAAATTACAAGATACATTGTACTAACGCATAGCATAAAAGATGTAGACTATAAAGTACGTCGATAACTATCATTTCTTTAGTATATTATGGCAAATAGTTTACTCGTTCTTTATGATAAAACCACCATTAAAACTCTCTATCCGTCTACCTATGTTTATTAGACACTGACATGTAACAGACAGCAATTCACTTTTATCTCTGTTTTCTCTATTACAGATATCTTGTATATCGAAATAGGAATTTGTATAACCCTAATTGTAGGTCACAACGTTCCTTCTGCTTGACTGGCATACATTAGTACAAATATTAAATATATATGAAATGAATGGAATAGTCTTGTTCTTCGCAGTCAGGTTTAACCCACTTGTTTTTTATTAGTGCAAAATGACAATTTGTTGATAGCATAAACAATACTAATATACAATGTATGTATTGTGAAATTATACATATGAACGTATATTCCATTATTACACATTTTATTTTATGCAAATACTGATATGTCAAATCGGAGTGTGTAGCCACCAAACATCCATATTTTTGTCGTTGTATTTATTGTATTAGAGATGTTCCATTATAAACCTATTCACTTTAAACGCATTTTATAATATGTAAACTTTAGGGTACTATAAATGATAAATCGACAAAATTTAAGAGTATTGATTATTTTTTATAAGAACACTTTTTTAATAAAGGCATTGTTGAAAGCTACACATTAACTGTCTAAGTCATCACAAATTTATCAGTGATGCAGTGTATTGTGAACTTGGTCGTCACCTATCACTTTTAAGAATAAGTCAAATATTTTTAAGACTTTGAATGTTGCATGATGCGTATTCTAAAAGCTGTCAACTACATTAAAAAACAAGTACAAATGTTGCTGCAATGCAGCAATTCAGAAGCTCCGCGCAAAATAAAATGAGCTAATTACAAATACCTTACCAAATCAAGTCATTTTCTATCTAGATTAAGTACCAGTGTACATTATTTACGGGCATCCAAGCAAGAAATGCAGCAATTGGCGATGACCTAGTAGACATCTGATGACCAGATATTCTTATAAACTTTTCAATGGTTGATTGGATTTTACCAGAATTGTACATGTATATCATAGATGAATTGGCGGACGAAAGACATTGTTCATCATGAACTTTGGTAGGCTTGCTAGACATAAGAATATTAAATGCATTTTCTTTGGAACATACAAAACATTAGTCAAAATGAACAAAAAAGTATATAACAGTAGTTTTATTGTTATAATTGTAACAAATATACAAACAGAATATAAAAATAGCAATAATATGGACTAATATAGTAACATTACATGCATTTTTTCATGTCAAATTAAGAAAAATGGTTTCTTTTAATACCTGGGAATTAAAATACAGTAGCTATATTCCAAGTCCCAGATAAGTACTGGAAGAAGTACACACACAGGAATGAAAAATTTGTGATAAATTTCAAAAAGACAATATTCGGGATTTTTTTGTTATACGCGCTAACAAAATAATGGTACCTTGAAAATCTGAATAAATTTGCATGGCTTGTTGATATAGTGAAAAATTATTTGTCAATGGAAGACTGTTACCTTAATTTCAGAAAGATATGAGGAAATTCACTAACATCATGTGCAGGCGAGTCAAAGATATAAAAGCTATTGACATTGGTTATAAATAAAGAGCTATTGATAATTGATTTATTGGGAGATCAATCTACTTTTTTGTTAAATTGCTTCAAAATCCTCGTCCACTTTTAACATCTCATGTTAAAACTTCAGGCGAAAGTTTCTGTTGTTAAAATGTCACAGTATTCGGCAAATTAACATTCCACTCAAACCTACATAAACATAAAACAGATTGCCTTCAAACAAAATATAATCAACGTCTTACAGCAAAAATTCGGGAAATCAGGGTCGATGGTAAAGAAAATGTCAGAAGTGCAATCAAGGTCGTAACAAGAACGTGTTTGTTAAACACAAATGCCCCCCGGCTCAGATTATTGTCAGTAACAATATTTCAAAAAGTGTTTACCCATTCACTCAGTTATGGTCAGAAAAATTGCCAAAAAATTGTAAACACAAGTTATATAGCTTGACAAAGTCATGGCATTTTGTAATTGTGAAAAATATAAGTTGCCACGTCATTTCTCTGACTTGTGAAGTTGAAAAACATTCAACTTCATGCAAGTTATCTTCCTACTAAATATGAAATACATCTGTCATTAAATAAAGGCGGTATGGGCAAAAGTATAAAAATCTATTTTTAGCATTGGTGAAATTGACCCAACTGACTCCTTACTCCATCCAAAGGAAGAATACCATGCAAGTTATCTTCCTACCAAATATGAACTACATCTGTCAATAAATAAAAGCTGTATGGGCAAAAGTGTAAAAATCTATTTTTTGCACAAGTGACCTTGACCCACTGAGCCCTACCCCAATCAAAGGGATGAATAACATGCAAGTTATCTTCCTACCAAATATAAAACATATCTGTCACTATGAGCAAATGTGTAAAAATCTATTTTTAGCACTGGTGACCTTTACCCAACTGACCACTAACTCCATCAAATTTTATGTTTCTATCAATTATAAATAACATCTGTCTATAGAATAAGGTTAATTCACCTGTAAAATTGTAAAAATCTATTTTTAACATTGGTGACCTTGACATTGGTAACATTGACCTTGACCCAAATGACCCTTACTACACCCAAAGAAGGAGGACCTCCCTTGGCATGTTTGTATTAAACTAAGACATCAACTAAAAAATAAAGGCTGTGTGAGCAAAAATGTTTATATGTATTTTTTAAACCACTGACCTTGAACTTAGAGACCGCTTACTCCACAAAAAATTAGAAGAACATCAAAGGTATCCACCTACTAAATATGAAAGATATCATTAAAGAAATTAAGCAATTAGGAGAAATTTAATAATAAATCCAACTTGCCGAAATAGGTTAACCAGACAATGCCCTATTTTTAAAATGAAAAAAGGGAAATAACTGGGAAATATGGATGACACAGTTATATAACTTGGCAATATCATGTACTTTGTATTGATGAGTAAGTGTGGAAATTATAAAGCCATTAGTATAGATAGAACTTAAGATATTATCAACTTGCCGTTTTAGGTTAACCATTATTCATTTTCTAAGTGCTGAAAAGGGCCATAACTTGGTGCAAATGGAAGCCATAGTTATGTAACTTGCCCAGATCATATACTTTGTATGGATTAGTAAGTGTGTAAATTATGAAGCCATTGGTACAGGTAGAACTTAAGAAAAATCCAACTTGCCGTTCTAGGTTAACCTCGTACGGACAGATGGACGGACAGAGGGACGGACGGTTCAATTACTATATGCCCGGGGGCATAAAAAAAAGAAAGGAGCTATTAATTTACCGAAAGAAAAAAACCTACAGAAAAGACATCTTCAAAATGATAATACCATGATATAACAACAGTAAAAATGGCCAACTCAATTTTTTTCGATACATTTATGAACAGTGCAATTTATGGTTGAATATTTTTGCAAAACTCTCCAGTTCGTTATTTATTACCATAGCGCTAAGCAAATGACCGTAAATATATTTTCCGACTTTCACAATGTGAAGGTACGGAATACCGTTAGGACCATCGTGGTTATACGTTAAAAATACAGAGTGCGACAACGCGAGAGTGCGACAGTGCGATGACGACAATGCGACAGTGCGATGACGAGAATGCGACAGTGCGATGGCGAGAGTGCGACAGTGCGATGGCGAGAGTGCGACAATGCGAGAGTACGATGACGACAGGCGATAGTGTTATCGCACTGTCGCCATCGCATTGTCGCACTCTCGTCATCGCACTGTCGCACTCTCGCATTGTCGCACTCTTGTCATCGCACTGTCGCACTCTCGCCATTGCACTGTCGCACTCTCGTCATCGCACTATCGCACTCTCGCAATGTCGTACTCTCTTCATCGCATTGTCGCACTCTCGTCATCGCACTGTCACACTCTCGCATTGTCGCACTATCGCCATCGCACTGTCGCACTCTCGCATTGTCGCACTCTCGTCATCGCACTGTCGCACTCTCGTCATCGCATTGTCGCACTCTCGACTATCGCCTTCTGGTGGACGGTTCTAAACTGCTGGCGAATAAGCTGACGGTAAAGAATGTGGGATAAATTGTCAATTTAATTTCTACTTGGCCCATAGTGTTCAAACTTCATAGGATGTTTGTCCATATTGAGTAGAAGACCCCTATTGATTTTTTGGTCACAAGGTCAAAGTTCAAGGTCGCTATTACCTCAAAACTGAAAACAGTATAAGTATAACTTAAGTTCCATTTGGCCCACAATATTTAAACTTTATTGGAGGATTGCTGTTTGAAGGAGGTAATACTTTATTTAATTTATGTAATGTCTTACAAATGCTTCATCCTTACTAAAAAAGCACTTTCGGGCATATAATGTTCCGCCTAGCGGTGCTCTTGTTATATATGTTTTACCTTTTACCTCATATAGAAGTGTTTTAACGCCTTTTCACCCTCCCTTTTGATGCCTCAAATAGTGAAAACCATGTCCTATTTATCAGATACATCGGGGTGCAAGAGAGGGGGTACCCTCTTCAGCACGGGGGTTTGAAGGGTGACTGCCGCCCCACTCAACTCCAAGAAAAAAATGGACTTGTGAGAGGCTCAAAATGGCATCAGGTCGATCTTAAGGTAACGTGTAACTAACGCTTAAAGCCTTTCACTCTATCCCGACCCATCGGGAATTTGCAGCTTTGATGGAAAAATTAACACAACATAGTGATTTTGAAATTTCCCCTAGTTGTCATGGTAACAGGAAATTAAGATACAAATGCTATGGCTTAGTAAACATTTGTGCCAAGTTTGATCAGTATTAAAGCATTTTTTTTCTAGTTTCATAGTTGATTGATTGGGTCTTACGTCGCACGGACACAGTATAGGTCATATGGCGACGTTCAAGCTTTACTGGTGGATGAAGACCTCAGGTGCCCTTCCGTGCATTACTTTAGGCACAAATGGGTACCTGAGTAGAACCACCGACATTATAGTTTCATAGCAATTTGAACTTGTGTAACAGGGGGGGGGGGTTCAATGAAAACAGCCATTTTTCACAAATTGCTTATGCGGGAACGGGTTAACTGGTCGGCAGATTCTAGTATACATGTGTACCTAAAGCACCGTATGTTAAGTCTGCTGACCATATAGTATAAGAAGAAAATATGGCATAAACCATAAACCAATTTTTACTAACATTGCAAAATAAATTAAAACTTCACTGTAAATATCATTTTCCTCTGTTCATAAGTAGTTTCTCAAGGTTGAGCTAAAATCACTTTGGCTATATTATATAGTGGACACAGAAATCTAGTATATCTTTTATATTTCTTTTTTTTTATTTAATCATATTTATTTACTATCTCTAAGAAATATAAAAGCGCTATGGCTCGATCTAAGATATTGATAAAAATCTAAAGAAGCGTCAATTTGATAGGTAGTTGGTAGTTGGATATTCGAATAACCTACTACCTACTAGCTGGTAGTTGGTTATTCTTAAATCCCCACTACCTACCGGCAGGTAGTTGGTAATTCGAATTTTGCATGTTTCCCTTAAAAACAACAACAACAGAAAAATAACAAAACTAAACAGTAAGAATTTTTCCGGATTAAATTTAATGGATAGATGTGTTTTTCAACATTGAAACACATTGTCTCACTATGTCCACCAGCGGAGTCAGTTGGCTATAGTACAATATGCTGACCAATTAAGCTTATACATTGTAGTAGGATCTGCTGTTAAGTTAATCTTAAAGTCAAAATTGTTGACCACTTATGTTAGATATATAGAAAAAATTATGTGTTGACGTAAATTTCTAATTACATGTATCTTTATTTACAATCTTACAAAACAATAAAACCACTGATGACGATCTATGAATATATGATGTCAACAAATTCACAATTTATTTCTGACTTTTTCCAATTCATGGAAGGGATTATGCCTCAATATTCCAATCTTCTAACACTGGGTGACTTTAACTTACATCTGAATGAAGAAAATAGCGTGATATCAGAATTTAAAGACTCATTATTCGCTATGGGTTTGGTGCAGCATGTTAACTTTGGCACACAAGTTTTTGGCAATACTCTTGACGTTGTTATTACGGAAGCAGTCAATGGGGTTGAAATTGTGGCATGTGAACCTGGTGATTATGTGTCTGATCATCGAGCAATAAAATGTGTTACAAATGTTCAAAAAGAAAACATAATCAGTAAGTCAGTCAAATTTAGAAACTTTAAAAACATGGACGAGTCATCTGTTAGAAAAGAGTTCACTGAAATTACAATAGATCAGAGTGATATTAATCTATACGTGAATGAGTTTGAAAATAAAACAAAGAACGTTCTGGACACTCATGCACCTGAAAAAGAGATAACAAAAGTAATTAGAGCTCCTAAACCATGGTTCACTCCCGAAATTCTCACCCTTAAAACATCGACTCGGAAAGCTGAAAAAATATGGAGAAAATATCGTCAACCACAACAATATGAATTATTCAAAAAGTCTCGGAACCAGTACAATGATGAACTCGAAAAAGGGGAAAACAAAAGTAATAAGTGAAAAAGTAACTAATACAAAGGGTGATTCCAAGAAGCTGTACCAGTTAGTGTCTGAGTTAACAGGAACTAAATCAGAAAACCCAATGCCACCTGGGTACAGTGATAGTGAGCTCTCCGAACACTTTGCCTCATTTTTCATGAATAAAATAGAGAAAATACGTGATGACCTGAAACCATTTGATAAATTCGAGCCAAATACTAGAAACGTTCCATCTCTTCTTACCTTTGATGAATTTTAAAATGATAATGTTAAAGAGCTGATAAATGAACTACAGACAAAATCTTGTGAATTGGACATATTACCGACAGCAATATTAAAACTATTCCTTGGAGAACTACTCCCAATTATAACAAAACTGGTAAACTTATCACTACAGCAAGGAATATTTCCAAATAAATGGAAAGAGGCTATCGTGAGACCACTTTTGAAGAAAATTGGACTTGAACTTGTATTCTCAAATTATAGACCTGTTAGTAATCTATCGTTTTTATCAAAACTGATTGAAAAAGCAGCTCTGAAAATACTAAATAAACATGCTGATCAGTATGACTTACTACCTACAAACCAATCCGCCTACAGAAAATACCACTCCTGTGAATCTGCGCTACTGCGATTAGTTAATGATCTGTTGGTAGCCATGGAAAAACAAGAAGTTACAGCGCTAATCGCGATTGATCTCAGTGCCGCGTTCGACACTGTGTATCATGATATACTCGTCGACGTGCTACAGAAGCAGTACGGCGTGAGCGGTTCAGTGCTCATCTGGCTTGATTCATACCTTCGTCCAAGGGGCTGTCGCGTGTGTGTCAACTCGGCGGTCTCAGCTCCACGGCAACTAGAGTGCAGTGTCCCCCAGGGTAGTTGTTTAGGGCCTTGGCTCTACCTAACGTATGCGGGAACCTTGTTTGACGTGATTCCATCTGGATTATCGGTGTATGGATTCGCTGATGACCATACTGCAACCAAACGTTTTAAACCGACTGAAGAAAATAGTGAAATTTCTGCAATCGCTGAATTAGAAAATGGTGCGATTGATATCAACAACTGGATGAACGCTAATAAACTCAAGATGAACTCATCGAAAACAGAATTCATAACATTTGGAAGTTCTCAACAACTCGAAAAGTGTCACCTAAAATCCATTTGTATTAACGGAGATAAGATCAACTCCGAAGAGTCCATTAGATATTTAGGCGCATTTCTAGACCAAACACTAAATTTCAAGGAACATGTCAAACGAAAGTGCCGTACTGCAATGTTAAACTATCTTAGAATAAAACGTATCCGAAAATACCTCACCAAAGAAGCAGCTGAAATACTAGTAATATCACTCGTAATGTCACACTTGGATTATTGCAATGTCATTCTTTATGGTGTATCCGATTTTGAATTGACAAAAATGCAACGTATTCAAAACATGTGCGCTAAGTTAGTTCTGCAACGAAAGAAATTTGACAGTTCAAGGCAAGCATTGTTCGACCTTCACTGATTGCCCATCAAATCTAGAATGGAATATAAAATTCTGACTTTTGTATACAATTGTTCAATCGGTCATGCTCCAAAATACCTTTCTGAACTCCTAACCAAACAAGTACCAAATACCCGACTACGTTCAGCTAAAACCTCTGAGAACTGCTACGTTATTCCATTCAATAAAAGAAAAACATTTAGTGACAGAAGTTTCGGAACTATTGGTCCAAAATTGTGGAATCCGCTGCCATTAGAGTTGAAACAATCTAAAAATATTGATGTATTTAAGAGAAATCTTAAAACACATTTTTTCAGAAAGTTTGAATCACTATTTTAAAATCTGAAATGAGATAAACATGAGTAACGTATAACTGATGACTGACAGTGTGATGAATGTGCAATGTAAATGAATGTTTTATTCTTTTTAATCTATTTGTAATCAAGTTACATGTATGTAAATAATCTTATCTCATGCTACATGTATATCAGTTTTATCATTTTATGGTCTCTAAAAATTTTTAAAAATATGTTAATTTGAATTGTATGTAAAAGCTTTTATTTCATTTGATGTTGATCCACATATTCTTATACATTCACAATTTTATTCTTATTATATTATATGTACTGTACAACGCCGTTGAATATTGTTAAATAGAAACAGGCGTTTAATTACATAAAAAGTTTCAAGTTTCAATATATTTCGTTTGTCTTTTTTATACAAGTAATAAACAATGATTTTTTTTTCATCTTTTAAATGTCAACATAAGATCATTTTCATCTGAAATATTTCTATTACATTGTATATTAAAGTTTCACACAATTTATTACATTTTCCGTCTATGTATAACTCTTTCAGTATTTATATACAAAATGATTCTTATTATTAATTTATGATTTCATTTAAACATTATTAGTATACAGAAAAAACAAACAAATAAATAATAAAAAGAAAAAGAGAAAAAAACAGAACAAAAATATTGACAAAAGTAAAATTATCCCATATTCTATACCGTCAGATTATTCGCCAGCAGTTTTGAACCGTCCACCAGAAGGCGAGAGTCGTCAATGCGATAACGCGATGACGACAGTGCGACAGTGCGATGGCGAGAGTGCGACAATGCGATGACGACAGTACGACAATGCGACAGTGCGATGACGTCAATGCGACAGTGTGATGGCGACAGTGCGATAACACTATCGCTCTGTCGTCATCGTACTATCGCGTTATCGCAATCTCGTCATCGCATTGTCGCACTCTCGCCATCGCATTGTCACACTCTCGCCATCGCACTCTCGCACTCTCGTCATCGCACTGTCGCACTCTCGCCATCGCACTCTCGCATTGTCGTCATCGCACTGTCGCATTGTCGTCATCGCACTGTCGCACTCTCGCGTTGTCGCCCTCTGTATTTTAACGTATAACCACGATGGCCCTAACGGTATTTCGTATGAAGGTCATATCTATTTATAGCTTTCATGCACAGCAATAAGTAATAGAAAGAGCATCGAAACACGAGGCTATCTGATTTGTACGAGGGGGCGTGGCCCCCGATTATTAATCAGATTGCCAAATGTTTTGATGTTCTTTCTCTTTTGTATAATAGTCAAACATAAAAACCCGTTCCCTGTTGTCACAATATGAAACCCCGGAGAAAAGTAACCAATGAATGAGCATCTAAATCTGATATTTCTGTCGCTTTCACTTTCTCTGCCGTCACAATAAGTAAACCCCAGCAAAAATGAGCCAATCAATGGGCATGCTCTGGAGTACGGGTAACTAATACCTGCACTCCAGTTAACGCACGGTGCATTTATATGAAGAAGAAGAAGAAAAGTTTATTTCCAACTTGTACAAATAGAGTACCTCGTTGTTTCAAGTACATATAACATATTATAAAATTAACAATGTGACAATGATTAGGAGCTAATACGAAAAATATTTCAGCTTATTCAACATAGAAAATAACAAAGTGTGCAAATGTATAGAATGCAAAATGCATACACTATATAGATAATTTAACAAAGATCCGAAGTATATTTGACTTTATTACTTAAATTAACTGACAATACTAAATAGCTGAATTTATTATAGTTCTTAATATTACTATTGATTAACCTGTACATTTAAGACACATTATTGGAGAATGGAAAAAAAAAATTATTATTTCTTATAGCAATGTATTTTTAAGTCCGATACGAGTTCGACCAGCAAGGTAAATGTATTTAGATAGGTTTTTTAAAGCGACGTTATTTTTTTCGAATTAAGTAGCTGTGTAAATGTGTACATGCTAGGACGCCTATACAAATAAGGTTTGATGTACTGTAGACGCAAAGTTTGATAAGCGTTACATTTAAGAATAAAATGGTACTCGTCCTCAATGTCGGATGTTCCACATATTAGACAAGTTCGTTGTGTTCTTTCAATACTATTTCTACCATGTCTGCCGGTTTCTATACGTAACGTGTGAGCTGACACACGAATTCGTGTCAATGATTGACGTAATTTTTTCGTTTTAATTTTATTTAAGTAATCACTGATCACGAACTCATCCTTAATGTAAACACATTAATTATTTAAAATGTTGTTATCACGCAGACCCGCTCGCCATTGTTGTACGTAACAGTCTATAAGCCGCTGTTTGAATACAGGGAGAAAATGAGCAACTAATGCGCTATCTTGAAAATTCCAGACGTCAGAAAACCCATATTGTGCAAGTAAAAGTTTAACTTTACTGGTCCAATTTCTCATGCTACCGTTTAAACATCTCTTCAACGATTCGTTATACACGTATCTAATTATAATGTTATCCGTATTTAAAAGATGCAGCCAAAATTTTATAATTTGAAAATTTTGTTATATACAAAGGGTACCGTGCTAATTCCCCATAAACTGCTGCATTACTGGTGCTTTGTTTTAACTCCTAAAATTGCTTTGCAAAAACTCAATTGTATACGCTCTATTTCCTTCGTTTTTGAAAATCCCCATATCGGACAGGCATAATTTAAAATAGAACCTACGAATGCATCAAATAGTTTTATTGATAACGTTGGACTTAGATCGAATTTATTAATGTTACCTAACAGTACGTTTCGCTTTCAATGCTTTACCAATAACGTATTGGTTATGTAAAACAAATGAACCAGTTTAATTTAATACAATGCCCAAACAATTAAAGTCATTCACTATATCTAAAGGTTGATTGTTAATATACCATCGTTCTTCCTGTTTTTTCAAAATACTACAACTTTAGTTTTATCTATATTAACTTTGAGACCCCAGTAACTACAGTACTCGTATAATTTATTCAAACTATTCTGTAAGTCTTGCGTAGAGTTGCCAATTAAAACCATATCATCGGCAAACATTAATATAATTACACAAACGTCATAAAATGATAAATCTGATGTATTTGTGTCTCGTAAAAAAAGTTCTAAGTCTTATAAGAAGAGAGCAAACAATGCCGGAGAATTATTGAGGCCCTGTCTGAGACCAATGGATATTTCGAAAACATTCTGAGCACTTATTACAACTCTTAACGCACGATTTAACAATCGCGTACATAGCCTTAAACATTTGTAATATTTTGCCATCAAGACCCATGTTAAAAAGTTTAAACCATAATGCATTACGATATACAGAATCAAATGCTTTTTGTAGGTCAATAAATGCGCAGGGCAGTCTTAAATTGTGTGATAAAACATTTTCTATAATGCTATGTAATACAAATGCTGCGTCTACAGTACTTCCACCCTTTCTAAAACAAAATTGGGCGTCTCGAACCAATTTTCTACTCGAGATGTAAGTATACTGGTAAAAAGTTTACCAAGGTAAACCCGCAATAATTATTTCATGTTTCTGTCCCCCTTTTTATGAATGGGTACTATAAATATTTGTGACCAAGACTCAGGGAAATGTCCCGAATTAAAAACTTTGTTAAATAAATCTGTGATATGACTACCTATAATATCTATTGTTTCTATAAAATATTCATTTATTAACTGATCACTAGGACAAGGAGATTTGTTCCGCTTAAGACCCTTAATTGCGTTAGTAACTTCTTGTAGAGATATTGGAACGTTCAAATCATGGAATGTAGGGTTATTGACATTTTAATCGTGGCTTTCGTTAAAACGTTCCACGTCGTCAATTATCGTTGTGCTATAATCACTATATAAATTCGAAAAATACGTCTTAAATTCATCCGCCGGAATATTATGATTTTCATTGTTACACTTAGTCTTGAAATGTTTCCAGAAGTCACGAGGCTTCTTGTTTTTTAATTCAATTAATTCTCGAGATTTCATAATTTTATAAGCTTGTTTCTTTTTACGGATAGTACGTTTAAAACGATTTTAACATCACAAAGTAAATTCCTATTAACATCAGATTTACAATATTTGAAAACCTTTAGCGCCGATTTATACTCATTTTTAAGACGTAAGCATTCAGAGTCAAACCACTGAGTACAATTATCACGTGATTTAGACAATTTATTGAGGACATTTCCTTGAAACTCCTTCTTAAATAATGGGTCTGTCGTTTCTATTATTGCTGTTGAAAATTGAAAAATTGCAGAGTCTATATCCAAAGAGTCGTTAAAAATAGTATCATTAAATACATTTAGCTTTCCAATTATACAATTTCTAAATGATTCCCTTTTTTCATCATCCCATTTATAATACGTATAATTTTCTGATTGCGTTTTGCTGTTTTGTAAGTATTGTGGCTTGTTTCCGTTTATACTGAATGCTAAAGGCGCGTGGTCACTGAAAGCGTTAAATGGCAAAATTTCAAACGAATTGATAGTATGAAAGTCTGTATCTTTTAACAAAAGAAAGTCGATAACGCTACATGCATTACGGTTAAAAAATGTGTACGCGTCTGTGATTACATATCGCCCGTTAGCAATTCGTAAACCTGTCGCTTTACACAGCTCTAACAATTGTAATTCACGGCTATTACATATGTTATCACATGAGGTTCTGGGAAGGGTCTCGTCAGGTATATAACTAATATCATCGGTGAAATGTATGTATACGTTTTAACTCGGACACATTTTCAACAGAAAGGTCCCCAAACTTTGATACAAATATATACATAACCCACTGTGTACTACAAAATAATTAGTTATTTCCAGTAGAAGATACAAATGTAAGAAATAAAATGCCAAATTTTAAGTTAATTTATTATTTTGTCTTTGATACTGCTTCTATATATGAAATTTGTTCCCGTTCTTATCCATCTCTGGTGGAGTTGAAGATGAACTGCCTGTTCTGTAACTTAAAAATATAACAATAAAAAAGATTCATTTATCGACAAGATAACATTGCAATATTTGAATTTTTCATCTTAATTTAACAAGTTATGATATACTTTGCTTTTCAGTTTAGTTGTTGCTATGCTTCATCAACTCCGATGCAAATTTCATGTGTAAACTCGTGTTATAATGGATAACAAGATGGTAGAAAAATATACTAATTGCCTCTCAATTTGTAGTCATACGAATTAAATAGTGTAATGTCAACCGATACAAACATTTTAGGCAATTTAATTTCCACGAATTACAGTATATTTTTCTTACCATCATGCAAAGCTTTTGTTTTTCCTTTCAGTTTTTCTTTGTTTTCATAATGTATTGTGTTAAAGTTTAACAAGCAAAAGCAGAGTAAATTGTTCCCTTTAACATTAGCCTTAATCGGCATAACATTAGCCTTAATCGGCATTATCCCGTTTTACATGAAATACGTATGAACCATATTGTTAATTTCTGAGACGCTTGCATAATCACGTGACTTTTTAAGTACGGAAATATCCGAGTTTTGTCGGAAAAAGTCGTAAAGGGGACAATGACGGTAGTATATATATAGAGAGAATGTTATATAGAGACTGTATTATTTATTACTGTTTTATAGATGCCTTATAAAGGGAAGATTTCCCGGGAAGAGGGTTTTATTTTGGGGTTAATATGCTATCAGAAAATGGGGCTTGGCAATCTTTTGGGGGAAAGTGTCTTAAAGTAATGTATATACTGAATGAATGTTATAAGAATGAATATTATAAGTAGAATACCTATATATATAAATGGGCGGAGTTTTTAGGGGACAATGACGGTAGTATATATAGAGATACTGTATTATTTATTATTGTATTAATGGTTCCTTGTTAAAGAAAGATTTCCCTGGAAATAAAATTTTTTAAGGGGGATTATATGATATTAATAAATGAGGGTTAGCAAATTTTTTTGTTTTGTTTTGTTTGTTTGTTTTTTTTGGGGGGGGGGACGAGATTGTTCCATCCAAGTATTGATATTGCCGTTGGCTAACATTCCAAGCATATAGTGATTTTCGATAATTGCCGTGTTCAAACAAACGAAATAGAGCACAAAAATGATTGCGCGCAGCCCTGTCTCTTGCCAATGTCATTAAGTCAACCCACTCCAAAAATATTTCAGGATTCAATCCGTTCACATATACAAAAGCACACAATAAAATCTTTTGAAAGTGTTTTGTAGTAGTAGTCAAGAAAAGTCTCCTTATGAAAAAAGGCTACAAATTAGGTCCTATTATATCTTGTATAGTACGCCATTTATCGTAAATTTCTGCATTTTTACACCTTCTATTCATTATGACTCTTGTTATGTATAATATACAAAAATGTAAAAAGTTATCACCAATATCTCGTGCATATTAAGGAAGGATTCAGGATTTACCGGAAGATGGTTTTTATGGGTTTTATATATTGTATAAAAAGGCAATTTGAAATATTTTTGTTTTATATATTTTATAGATAAATAAATAATGTACTCACGGACTGAATGGAATTGTTAAATTATGTGATATATGAAGTTTAATATGTTACACATGTTATTAAATATATATCGTAAGTTACAAGTGTTAACTTTTTATTGAATGAATTTTATTGAAAAAAAATAATTCATTCCGTTCCCCATTTTGTTCCTCATTTCCTATTATAATTGTTACTTTAAGAGTAATAGTATCTTGAATGAAATGATTTCGAGAAAAGGGTATTTGTTGTTTGAGTGAATATTGAATTAATCGTATTTTGCCAAACTTAAATATCTGCATAATGTTATAGGTAGTCAGTATTACATGTTATAAAATGGCCGAAGGTGGTTCTATAGAGGAATTACATGAAAAACTTAGTTTTCGTATTGGTGGTGCATTAAGAAGAAGAAAAATAGATGTACATGATATAACTGTTTCAGATTTCTATAATCCTTGGAGTTTTTACCATCTTTTTATGCAAGAAGACTCTTTTGTGGTGAAATGGTGTGTAAGAAATGGACTTTTGCCAAATGAAATACCATGTATAAATTAGTAAAGTATCAACCAAGAATCCGGTTCTAAATGTCACGGCATAATGAAATTATGTAAGAGGTCGGGGAGAAGTACTGGATTTACTTTAAGATGTAACAGAAATCGTAATCATGAATGTGCAAGTAGGAAGTACAGCTTCTTTGAGATATCAAAATTAACAATACAAGATATAATGGTGTTCATTAAAACTTATCTAGAAGCAAATACGCTATAGCAATGAAGTAGTCAATCAGGCATTCACTATCAAAGTACAGGGGTGGACTGGGGTAGCTTTATCCGAGAAGTTTTTAAAGAACACTTTCATACACATGTACTCAATCGTAAATTGAAAAAAGTAATTAAAATAGATGAATCACTGTTTGGTAGAAGAATTAAACATCATAGAGGAAATCCCAGAAAAGGTTGTAAAATATGGGTATTTGGAATGGTTGAAAGAGATTCAAATTCCATTATATTATATCCTATCAGAGATAGATCTCAAAAAACTTTGTTACCCCTCATTGAACGTCACGTAGAAAAAGGTTCGACAATTTATAGCGACGGATGGAGCGCTTATTGCCCTTTAAATGAGTTGGGATATAATCATTTCTCCGTCATTCATAAGTACACATTCAAAAGTTCTTATAGAAATCTTGATACAGGGGAGGTAATTCAGGTCCATACCAATAGAATAGAGGGAGCTTGGCAACATGCCAAGGATCACTTCAAAAGTGATTAACGCAATTAAGTCAATTTGAAGGTCCCCTGGCAAAAGTCATTTGGAGATCAGAGGTGAAAGGCAGATATTTTGAGCCTTTCTTTGAATTATTACGTCATATATACAGTTTGAAAGAGCCCCCAAAGTATACTTACCCAACTCCTCTCTTTGACTCTTGGGACATGAGAAATGAATGTGACGATGCAACCTTCCGTGAATGGGAAGTTATACCAACATTAACAAATAACGATACTGACACTGATTCAGGATCGAACTTATCTGAAGTGGATGTTATTTCCATTTCTTCTGACAGTGCAAGCAGTGCAACCGCTGCATATGTCACAAGTGAAACACAAGGTAGTTGTAGTTCAATGCAGTCAACTTCAACACAAGTAGATGTAGAACAAGAAACTGAATCTAGTGATAGTGAAGTGAATAAAACTATAACAGAGCATAAAGATGTTGTAACGTTACGGAAGAAAGTTGATCCTATACATCTGAAATTGAAGAACACAGAGAAATATAAGAAAAAGCATACAATGAAAGTTGATAGTGTGTGTCATCCACCAGGATATGTTAAATTAGGAAAATGACCAGCAGACATAAAAGAAAGACTTTGGAAAATCCATATGTAAAAGAGGCATTTTCCTGGTCTTCATCCGATTCAGACTTTGCCTAAAGAAATATATAATGCATAAACTAATATATATAGAGTGTAAATATGTTGTGTAGTTTAAATAATTACATTCATTCAATATAAATATCTTTGATATATTACGGAATGTAACGAGGAAACACGGATTTAACCGAAAATTCTCGAAGTTCAGCATTTGTAAGTATATTTTTTATGCAAGCGTCTGCTTGACAATGATCAATTGTTATTACATTACTGTTATACAGATACAGGGGTAGAATTAAGGAATCCTCTAGGGGACAAAGACGGGATATTGCCCCTTAATCAATCAATTAATGAACAACTGCATCAATATAATTTATTTTGCATTTATCTGGTGTATTTCATCTTTTAAAATTTAACATATAGATTTTAAATACCGGTATAACAACGTATGACCGCGGGCTATAACATATATTGAAAGGAAATACCAATGACCATTCAATAACGGTACGTTTATAATCAATAGCGTCAATCTTTATACTACACAATACACATCCATGTATTACACACCTGGCGAGGGCATTAAACGCATAAATTTCTCTTCGCTTATTCTATCCAATTATATTGTAAATTTGGGATCCAGTGTTCTTAGTCATATTCACAAATAGAACCATTTACCTCGAATAAGAATGAAAAAGAACACGATTTCAGACGTTCAAATTGTTTTATTTCATTTTATAATATTTAAATTAATCGATTTCTTCATTCAAATGCTAATTAAGCTTCTTCGAATTATAGAGCAAAATGATCTTACCTTTGTCTATTTCATACATGCAAGTTAAGGCAATGTCAATTTGTATCTGTCTTGTATACGTCAATTGTCAACGCCCCCTCGTACAAATCAGATAACCTCGTGTTTCAGTGCTCTTTCTCTTTTGTATCATAGTCAAACATAAAACACGTTCCCTGTTGTTACAATATGAAACCCCGGCAAAAATGAACCAATGAACGAGCATCTAAATATGACATTTCTGTCGATTTCACTTTCACTGCCGTCACAATATGTAAACCCCAGCAAAAATGAGCCAATCAATGGGCATGCTCTGGAGTGCGGGTAACTAATACCCGCACTCCAGTTAACGCACTGTGCATGTATATGTATACGATTTAACCCTGACACATTTTCAACACAAAGGTCTCCAAACTATGATACAATTGTCAATTATCTGGTTATCTTATCGTTAAACACGAATTATCAGATGTTATTTGTGGTGCAGGGTTACCAACTCAAAGTTTGTTTTTGTTGCCAAATGACATTAAAATCTCTCAGAAGCTTACTTTATTGTTGATAAGAACAACATCATAAAATGTACGTATTATGTGTTATTGTACAAACACATGAATAATATTATTTTAAAGAAATGTTGTTGTTGTTTTTTTCTGTCTTGATGAATATGTAAAAATGAGTTTGATATAAGTTTATCATGTATTTATAGTTATATCGCGAGACGAACAAAAATTGTAAATGAAAATTGATAGTGAATTTCATGAAGAAGCAATATACGTCAGAGTTGCATGTTAGCATGCCATTTCAAACTAGAAATGTGTTCGTAGGACACGGGTGCCCCCACCGCGCCACTGTTCTGTCAATCTTTTTACTAAGTCAAGGGAAATAACTCTACAAATACTGGATAAATCCACAAGCGAAACCCCAGGTGCAAATCTAAATACGCTGAACAACCTGCCCATAAGGTTTAATGACTATGTCAAATCCTTTTTGAGTAACTTGCGACACAAGTTGAAAATTGCAAAACTTTTCTAAGTGAAGGGCAATTACTCTAAAAATACTAAATAAATCCAGACGAAAATACCTGGTGCACAACTGCACATGCTGATCAATATTCCTGTAAAGTTACATGACTCTATGTCAAATACTTTTTGAGTTACGTGCGACATATGTTGAAAATTGCAAAATTTTACTAAGTCAAGGGCAATAACTCTGAAAATACTAAAAATATCCAGACGAAAATACACAGGTGCACAACTACACATGCTGATCAACATTCCTGTAAAGTTTCATGACTCTAGGTCAAATACTTTTTGAGTTACGTGCGACACAAGTTGAAAATTGCAAAATTTTACTAAGTCTAGGGCAATCACTCTGAAAATACTAAAAATATCCAGACGAAAATACCCAGGTGCACAACTACACATGCTGATCAACATTCCTGTAAAGTTTCATGACTCTAGGTCAAAAACGTTTTGAGTTACATGCGACACAAGTTGAAAATTGCAAAATTTTACTAAGTCAAGGGCAATAACTCTGAAAATACTTAAAATATCCAGACGAAAATACCCAGGTGCACAACTACACATGCTGATCAACATTCCTGTAAAGTTTCATGACTCTAGGTCAAATGCTTTTTGAGTTACGTGCGACACAAAAGTGAACGGACGGACGGAAGGACGGACAGACGGACGGACAAGGGTAAATCTAAATGCCCGCCACTAACGTGGGGGCACAAAAAAATCGGTACACTATTAAATCACACAATATTACCGGCGCCAGTGATGGCAGATTACTGCAGTGATGGCATTAGCTGAAAATTACCGCTCGGTACAGGTAGGTTATAAATATGGTTGTTGTTATTATATTACACAAAATAATACGGTCCATTTCATTGCTATGACACTATTGTCCATTGACTGGAGATACTATTCGGTAATATTACCGGCGCCAGTGATGGCAGATTACTGCAGTGATGGCAGGTAGCTGAAAATTACCGCTCGGTACAGGTAGGTTACAAATTTGGTTGTTATTATTATATTACACAAATACGGTCCATTTCATTGCTATGACACTATTATCCATTGACTGGAGATACAATTAGGTAATTTTGGACTAGTTGTTTCTGTTTTTAGACTATTTTGAGCAGGTTAAAAGTGACAGCTTCGGAAAAATCCGTGAAAATTTCTGTTTTTTGTTGTTCAAAATATCTCAAGTTTTAACTAAATGGCAGGATTTCGTGTTATTAATATAGACGTTCATCCATTGGGGTCACGCAATCCAAATATCTACCCCGTGAGTTTTTTCTTGAAAGTTTTACAGACGTTCAAGTTGGTCCGGTCGAGGAAAAAATGTTGCCGGTGTAGCCAGATACTTATTTTAAATGCTGCCGTCGATGGTAAAGTAATGTACACATTGCAACCGGCACTTAAATCCAAGTTATTAACCAAAAATAGGTCGAAATATGCAAAAATATAATTATGGTGATATCTACTGCATAATCAGTGTCAAAGTTTTATTTGAAAGTTAGCTTTTTTACCTTTTATTTAGAATCTTAGTACATTTTCCAAAAGTTGATTTCTTAAACTATTGTGGCTTTCTCGATGCCTGTAGCTTAATAGTTCGAATCAACTTTACTCAAGTAAAACGTTAAACAGTTTATTTTGCAACATTATCATTTTGATGGATATTAAATCAGATTGTTTTGGGGATCTGAACTTTTATCTGTTAACCGCATTTTCTCTCGATGAATTGCTAAGTTTTGATAGCTAATAATTTCAGGTTGTCAGATTATTTTAATGACTGCAGTAAATAGTATGAACAAAAAAAACAGAACTGAAATAAAATAATAAAGAAGGTATGTCAAAATGTAGCTGTTCTGTAAGTTTGAAATATGCAGATTTATTTATATAATAGAACACATGTGATAAGTTTCCACTTTGATTCCAGCAATCACAATTAAACTCATACTGAGAATACGGGATGAACTTGAAGAACGCGGGGGTGGTTTGAGCAATCGTTACATACCGTAACGTAATTTGTTGTAGTAAAACGTAGCAGACGCTGAAACTAGTTTACAAAACTTTTAAGAGAACCGTATTAGGACGGAAATAACGGCTAATCACGGTTTTCGCTGCAAGATAAATCGCATCGTTTCAATAATGGTGCATATAGGTAAGTGACCGTTTGCAGGTTGGTGCGTTACGGTACGTTTTACTTTTACTGGCCTGATCTCCGTCTTATAAAGTGTATAACAAAAAATAGAGAAAATTAGAATCCCTACAGTAAAGAAAGCCCACCACGGGAAAATACAAAATGTTGCAGGCTCGGTTTGATTGAGCCTGTTCATGGACGATACTGGAAAGTTCAAGCTACCGTCCATGCCCCCCTAGCACCGGCTTAAGCAGAATTCAACAGTTAAACAAAGGAGAGCTTTGTGATAGCACACGGCGAGGAAACATTCTTTCTTTTCTATTAAAGGCTTGATATGCAAATAAAGAAGCGTCGTATAAAGATCCCGTGCAAGATCATGTTTCGGCGCCATATGACCTTAACATGTTGGTGTGCCGTAAAACCAAACAAAAATACAAGATGGTCGCCAGATCCAAAAACAGAAATAAGCTTTCAGTGACAACTTTTCTTCAGTCGCGCAGTCAAAAGAAGGAAAGATAATTAGGTGGTGCGCTTATTTGATACCTTTGAAGTTTCCCAATCTAGGATTAACATATTGTATATTTCATACAGCGATTTCTTGTTGAATTTCTCAAAAGAAAATCCGATAAAAATGTTGAATTAAATTTGCAATTCAAAAACACAGAGAATTGAATTTCCCATGGCAATTCAATACGTGCACTATTAATTAAACCTGACTTCAATGTGTCATGAGAAAAACTGTCCTCTTAAAATGTCTGTGTTCAAGTGGTTAACTCAAAAATGATTAACTTTCAGGGAGATGTCAATGACATTATCTGTACTGTAAGATATATATATGTCAGCTATTTCAAGCTGATTTAAACGAAAATTCATATAAGAACATCAGTAAACAGAAAAATGGAGAAAAACAGAGTAAACAAAGACAAGAATAAAGATCAACAAGATAAAGGCAACTTTCACGGGACTTAGCCCCCGACATACCCAAGAAGGGCACCCAGAACACACCCAACAATCCTCATTCATTTGTATAAAATTTGTAAGTTGTTTTTGTTCTCATATTATGTGATCTTTCCACTTAAAGCTGTTGCCACTTAATGATATATCGTATCAAGCCAAATTGTCTATCTTGTATTGCTACTGTCTAGTATTAAAACAGAAAACCAAGAACTTTATGCACTCTGAGATAGCCTAGGTCTCGTGTGTTACGCTGATCTTAAAAATGTCTTCATAAATTACTCTACAAGAAAAATATTTCTTGTGTCTGTTTATCCTTATAACTATACATTATTATTATATGGCAAGATAGTGGTTATTTACAAGTCAATAGATGTCTTGTAGAAATAACAACGACTGTATATAATCCTCTTATCTTAAATGAGAGTAGGAACAATTCTTCTGAGTGTCTGGAAGCAGTTTTACTTTAAACAATCAGGCATGTAGATAGTCGATAAACTTCGCCTTGTCTTGTTTATCTCTGTACTCTCTTTTAACATCATAACTGCAGCAACACTTTCGTTGAAATTATACAATGCTAATTATTTAGCAACCTTCTTATCTGCGTCATGAATTATCAG
This sequence comes from Ruditapes philippinarum, assembly GCF_026571515.1. Taxonomy (NCBI): domain Eukaryota; kingdom Metazoa; phylum Mollusca; class Bivalvia; order Venerida; family Veneridae; genus Ruditapes; species Ruditapes philippinarum. Next base: position 20,543 of record NW_026856331.1, on the reverse strand, counting down.
TATTGCCGTCATAAGACGATAGAAAATGTCCCGCGGGACTACAGTACAATACATGTATAAACTCCTAATACTATCTATTAAAACACGAAACGGAATGTCACTTATATGGATGGACAAATAGATCGGTCTTGAATGGTTATTAGGGTAGATGTAAGAAGGTAGGTACGCAGTCTGGTATGTAGGTAATTAGGTAGGTAGGCAGGCAGTTAGGTATTATTGGTCTGGAAATAAAAAATGTCAACATTTATATAAATACATGTATACGTACTCATAATAAAATAAAACAAAGAAAAAGGCCACAAATGCATTTAAACAATTTGAACGTTTTTTGTTAAAGCGGTCTAGTAAATCACTTACCGACCGCTTAACAGGTCTGCTTTTTGTTCTATTGTTCTCTATACAATAGAACATATGTGAAGTCGAGAACCTCGTTCATTACAGTACACATTATTCAACGTAAAATAACGCTGAATTGTTGGGGGCGGGGGGAATGACCACTTTGAATAGGAAAAAAGGTCGTTATATATTTTAAAGAATAATAGAAATACATTAGCGCATACGGCTGTAAGGACCCTCATAACATATATTCCAGATTATTTGTGAGAAAAACGAACTGGCTTCTGTTCCGGCGTTGAAGTTTGTGTTTCGCCGATATTAATAAGTACAATAACGCACATTTAGCCTTTCTTTATAGTTTGCTTTTCGGTATACCTAACACATTTGCCGAACTATTTAGCTTCATAAGATACTATTTTTTGGCATTTTTTCAACAACTATGTCTGAATTTGCACAATCCTGCATTATTTAACAATTCTGCATTATGGGATATATACGACGATTATATTATTGGTGCATATCGAATCAAAGTCAACTTCTGCATCTTTCTTTCCCAAAATATTACTTTCAGTGAGAGTATAGTCCATCTTAAGTATAAGACCGTTTTTCTCATTTTTCCCAGTTTTTTTTACATTACAATTTTAATTTTGTATACCACTACACGCCTGTTCTTCGCAAGAATACGACTTGCGCTTCCATTCTAGATTGCGTGCTTACATGCGGTCTTATCAAACATATGAATAACGGATGATGCTAATTAAGAATACACCGTAAGAAAATTCTTCCAAACATGGATGAAATTCTAAGAACATTTAAAATCAGCCATCATAAAAAACAACAACAAAGCCCAACTAACAGTGCAAAACTACACATGCTGATCCACATTCCTGTAAAGTTTCATGACTCTAGGTCAAATACTTTCTGAGTTACATGCGACACAAGTTGAAAATTGCAAAAATTTACTAAGTCAAGGGCAATAACTCTAAAAATGCTAAGACTATCTAGACCATTTAGTTCTACTTATCTTAAGCGTCCGTGATTGAGTGGTTTAGTTTTGTAGACCTCTTCCACTTTCCTCACATCACTGTAGGTTTGAGCTGAGCAAGCTTCATCAGATTCTTCATGTGGTCGTTCTTCACCAGTAAAGCTGGAAAGTCACCATATGACCTATACTGTGTTGGTGCGATGTAAAATAGACAAAGTGGAATCGCTAAACAACTCTTAAAAACAAAATTGAAAATGTTGCAGGCTCGGTTGGTTTGATTGAGCCCGTTATTGACGATAATGTAAAGCGGAAGTTAATGTCCGCGCCCTCGAGTAACAGCTTATCAAAATTCAATATTTAAACACGGCAATAGTTACAATTTGAATTAAAAGCAGCATGCCTCCAGATTCATGCTAATTTTCGCGAACATTTTAAACAAGAGCCGGTTGAACCGGGACGGACACGATTTTGCTGCAAGGTCATGCTGTGACCTTGACCTTCAAAGTAGCGACCAAAATGTTGCATGCGACACGTCGATTCAATATGGTGAGCGTCTCTGTATAATAGTTGTTAAATCCGACTTAAAGTAACGAAGTTATGGGCCGGACACGATTTTGCTGCAAGGTCATGCTGTGACATTGACCTTCAAGGTAGCTACCCAAATGTTGCGCGCGACACATTGTCTCCATATGGTGATCATTTTTGTGATATATTTTTGAAATCCGACTTCAAATAACGAAGTTATGGACCGGACACAATTTTGCTGCAAGGTCATGCTGTGACCTTGACCTTCAAGGTAGTGACTCAAATGTTGCGCGCGATACGTCGTCTCAATATGGTAATCATTTCTGTGAAATAGTTTTAAAATCCGACTTCAAATAACAAAGTTATGGGCCGGGCACGACTTTGCTGCAAGGTCATGCTGTGACCTTGACGCTCAAGGTAGCGACAAAAATGTTGCCCGCGACACGTCGTCTCAATAAGGTGATCATTTCTGTGAAATAGTTTTAAAATCCGACTTCAAATAACAAAGTTATGGGCCGACACGATTTTGCTGCAATGTCATGCTGTGACATTGACCTTCAAGGTAGCGACTAAAATGTTGCGCGCGACACGTCGTCTTAAAACGGTGATCAAATTAAATTTGCAATTCAAAAGCACAGAAAATTGAATTTCCCATGGCAATTCAATACGTGCACTATTAATTAAACGTGACTTCAATGTGTCATGAGAAAAACTGTCCTCTTGAAATGTCTGTGTTCAAGTGGTTAACTCAAAAAATGAATAACTTTCAGGGAGATGTCAATGAAATTATCTGTACTGTAAAATATATATTGTGTCTTTATTATATATGTCAGCTATTTCAAGCTGATTTAAACGAAAATTCATATAAGAACAGTAAACAGAAAAATGGAGAAAATGGAGTAAACAAAGACAAAAATAAAGATCATCAAGGTAAAGGCAACTTTCACAGGACGTAGCCCCCGATATACCCAAGAAGGACACCCAACAATCCTCATTCATTTGTATAAAAATTGTAAGTTGTTTGTGTTCTCATATTATGTGATTTTTTCCACCAAAAGCTGTTGCCACTTAATGATATATCCTTTAAAGCCAAATTGTCTATCTTGTATTGCTACTGTCTAGTATTAAAACAGAAAAGCACTCTGAGATAGCCTAGGTCTCGTGTGTTTCGCTGACCTTACAAATGTCTTTATAAATTACTCTAAAAGAAAAATATTTCTTGTGTCTGTTATCCTTATAACTAGACATCATTATTATATGGCAAGATAGTGGTTATTTACAAGTCAATAGCTGTCTTGTAGAAATAACAACGACTGTATATAATCCTCTTATCTTAAACAAGAGTAGGAACAATTCTTCTGAGTGTCTGGAAGCAGTTTTGTCAACTTGTTCGTGTTAAATGATGAATTCTGCATAAGCCGGTGCTAGGGGGCGTGGACGACGGTAACTTGCACTTTCCAGTACCGTCCATGAATAGGCTCAATCAAACCGAACCTGCCACATTTTCAATTGTGTTGTGTTGGACCTTCTTTAGGGATTCTGATTTTCTCTATTTTACTTTAAACAATCAGGCATGTAGATAGTCGGTAAACTTCGCCTTGTCTTGTTTATCACTGTACTCTCTTTTAACACCATAACTGTAGCAAAATTTTCTTTGAAATTATACAAATTGAATGCTAATTATTTAGCAACGTTCTTATCTGCGTCATGAATTATTAGCGTTGCCGTCATAAGACGATAGAAAATGTCCCGCGGGACAACAGTACAATACATGTTTAAACTCTTAATGCTATCTATAAAAACACAAAACGTAATGTCACTTATATGGATCGGTATTGTATGGTTATTAGGGTAGATGTAAGAAGGTAGGTACGCAGTCAGGTATGTAGGTAATTAGGTGGGTAGGCAGGCAGGTAGGTATCATTGATCCGGAAATAAAAAATGTCAACATTTATATAAATATACGCACTCATAATAAAATGAAACAAAGAAAATACCACAAATGCATTGTATACTGATTGAATAAAACATAAAATGAAGAAAAAGTCACATTTATATACTAGCTTCAAAAGTAATTTGTAAGAATACATGCAAGAGGTGTAAAGATAACAATTTTTCAGCCTGTTTATATATTTGTTAAATATTCATCATATTAAATACATGAATACATGCAAGAGGTGTAAAGATAACAATTTTTCAGCCTGTTTATATATTTGTTAAATATTCATCATATTAAATACATGTAAAAGATATAATTATATTAAAGCCGCATGCCTCCAATTGCAAGATAATCAAACTTTAGAATATTGTAGTAATGTTTTAAGAATGGTTACATGATTCAATATTCAAGTAATAATTTTACATATTATGTGAGGTTAGTGACTTTTGCAGTATTTATCAAAACATATACCATGTATCTTTGTAGGTTCGGTATTCAAAGGCAAACATATGGTAAACAAGATCCACAAGGAGGTGGCGTTCAAAGAACGCAACCCCCACACGACCCAGCAACAAGGACCAGGAGCCCAGACAAAAACAGGACAGGGCAAAAGGTAAACCATGGACAAATTAATGACTTAATAATACATAAAAGGAAATAATAGTAACCGACGAAAAAATACAATTGATAGATTAATAGGCTCACAAAGTAGGGCACAGGGGAAGGGGGCTTGAAGTACGAGGATTGGGAGGGGGGACATTATATAAAAACTAGGGGCAAAGGGGCCCGACGAAGCAAGACATAAGACGAACATAAAGGCAATTCGGTCCAAAGGGGCTTTAAGAACGGTCCATCATAGAATCTCACACTTGGTCTTTCAGATATAATTAAAAGAGGAACGCGTAGCGTCCAACTGTAGAAGGATTGAACACTAAGCACGCGGTATGTCTTAAAATAGAAGGGTCATATCGTCTTTTAATAAAACGTTTAATAAATTTAGTAAAGACCACAGAAAAAATTACAATGTCCTCTAAACTGCTGCTTTTTTATTGCTGGCATCCGTCATGTCCAATCGCTGATGTTGTTTATCACCCGTCCCGGCAATGAATCGAACAGTGGCATATAGTAATGGTATTGAGGTTGACCCTCCAATGTGTACACACTTGTAAGGAGGTCGAAGAAATAGTTTATGCGTCTTCGATTTCACCTCTGAACGCAATATTACTAGTATTTCGGCTAAGTGTCCCTCCCACTAGCTTGCCTGCGTACCGGATATTTTGCGGAAATGTTTTTTTTTGGCATGTTTCCATGCTCCTTCGATTTAGATGGTGTGAACTGCAACTATTTTACCAGCTTCAACACCTTGGTACGTCTTCTTGAATGCATTCTTGTGCAAAACAGTGAGGTACTTGTCACCTTTGTCATTAAGTTGACAGTAAGCTGTCCAACTGTCGCTATACAAATGGTAGACCCGTTCAAACAACGGTATCAGGGTGCCATTAGACCTATTCTCCACAGGGTACAGAATAATGGTATTGGATTGCCTCTCCACCAGGGTACAGAATAATGGTATTAGATTGCCTCTCCACCATACAAAGTCCCATACTTATGTCACACAACTTTTGATATTTGTTTATATTATAATTTTAAACATCAACAAATGGGCGACTTTCTCCCAGATGAAGTTAATTGATATAGTGAATAAAATTTAAAATATAAATTCGAACCAACTCGTTAAACTATTAATTAATTAGGTTGACTACTCTATAGTAATTAAAATTATGAAATTTAATTTCCACATAACATAGGATATAAAGTTTTGAAAAATATATATAATAAATATGCACTAGTTATTTTTAGCATGAAGTACCTGGTATAAATAATATATATATCATGTTATTGAAATAAATATTACCTTTAATCCGTTGTGAAGGTTTTCTCTATGGAACTTCACTCTTCTTTCAAATTGAGATTCGTCAATCTCTATTTCTTCGTGAAGCTTCTAGTGTCTTATATTCCTATGAAAATGCTCATTAAATAGCTCCCGGAGAAACGTTGGCCAATCTAAAGCAATAGATTTGCAGTTTACGCCGGCAAAGATACGTCTGTAAATACGTCATTCCATCTAAGAAACAACGTTAAAACTTTAAAATATCTTGCATAAATAGTTTAGAACCTTTGAATAAAAAGAGAGGGTTTTGATAGCAGCCTCATGGTTCCGTAAAATAACACTGAAACGAAACGTTGCGCGGGAGATTTTGCTCATACGTTGAATCCCCTTCATGATTCCGGTGCTCTTTTCGGAAGATTTTGTACACTGCATGCTTCTCACTAAGAATTGGTTTGTCATTAGTCATTCATTCAAATCTTTATCTTCTTGGTTGAATAACGTAAAGAAATTCTAAGGGTTGCACTAATTTGATGCATATTTCTCTTGTCAAAATTCTCCTGAAATTTCAAATATATGGCGACGACGTGTCCATTTTTAAGGAAATTACTGAACTGACCACAAAGTATTTATTTAATAGACTTACTCTGGAATAACAATAGTTTGCGGTTTTCTTTTTCAAGATAATCAGGGGGAACAAACAAACCTTTACAGTTACAACTTCGAAAATAAGTTGACAGGTTGACTTCTCTATTGTAACTGTTAGTGCATCATGAAGCTATAACGTTTGTTTGTATCGGGGGTTTAGCTTAGCGTCTCGAACACATTCATCACGTGATGAAGATAAAAGCAACCTTCCCACTTTTCTATCTTGGGGTACAGACAGGGTATATAAGTAAATTTATATTAAATAAATGTACGTAACGGGAGCATAATTTTTTTTCATTCCGTTATAAAAGACGTGAAATTAATATAATAAAGCACGCTGTCAAAAGGCAAATGTCCCGGCAGAGTTGCCGACTATGTAAAACTAGCGTAGGCAAACGTTTTAGATTTAATTTCAATATGGTTAATTCCGTACCACTATCCCCAAAAGTATTTTTTCTAAATTATGCATACCCCCAAAGAAATCCTCTGCCCAGGTTGATTGTTCTGTTAAGTTATCATAACAACATTAATATCATTTAAATCAGTAACTAATAAAGTCGTATTTATTCACATAATTTAGCCCTTTTGTGATCCGCGAAAATAAAAAAACCCTGAAAAACAACAACAACAACACGGAAATAACGTGCTTTCCTACATTCCTGTCCACGTATAATATTCATTTTAAAATCCCCATACACATTATTTATAATTGTATATTTACACATTCCATTGTATATGTAGAACTTTGTAGGACTTTTGGTTAACTTTCATAAAACATATTGGTTCAACAAGCTTATGGACTTATGTGGTTTGAATGTTTTTGTTAAACGCATAATTTATAGCATTTTTAAAGAATATTCATTCATGCTAATGCTTTTCCTAAATTATTTTAAGAATGGGCGGAACTTTTAGTGCATGGGTCAGCATCAAGTGACTATTTTGTCATATGAAAACAAGTTCTATAAATCTGTATCCCGTGACTTATTACAATATGCAAGCGCCTGCATGACACAGATGAATAAAAATCACGCAGGGGTAAAAATAATAATGAAACTCAAATGCCCCGAAGGGAACTGCGCGGATAATGCTCAAACTTTATCAAGAATTTTACTAAGCTTTATGTAAGGATTATTTTTGTATTGAAAATAAAACAATTGATTGTTTTCAATGTACATATATATGCACATATATATATGTACATATATATATCTAAACTATCGCTTTTAAAAGCGAAATGTAAATTTCAGTTCAGCCTATATTCTGATGATACATACACATTACATTAGCAAATTTCGTTTGCACACTTTACATACATAGATATTTAGTTAATTAAAAATGATCATGAAAGCGTTACATTTTTATCATTACACGTACATTCTATCTAAATTTCTGAAAATCCATTAATTATGGCAAATGGTTCATTGACAATACAAAATGATATTTTTCAATTTCATTAATTTACCCAAAATGTAAATACATGTAACGAGCAAATACAAAATTTCTCTTGCTAATTTGATAGAATGCATAAACTTTAATCATTTTGTTTGCAAAAAGTGGCATAATGCACAAAACAAAACAACAAATTGCTAAAATTCATGTAAAAAAGTACGTTCAAAATACTTCAACGTACTCGGCTTACAATTCCTTCATGGATGTTCATCGTTAAACGCACATGTGTTTTATGGTCTGTTTTACTAATGATCGTGATAAACAATCATACAGAATTTTGATAATGTTGCTATTCCATTAATGTTTTCTAAATTATATCACGAATCTGATTTGTGAGTAAAAACAAGGCAAAGTATATGGCATAAAAGATATGATATTGTTAATTATTTGTTTATAATTAAAAATTGGATCCTTTTGAAATTTGATTGACAATGCGTTATTTCCTTACAGTAGTTCAAATGCAAACAATTTCATTAGTTTCATTCCTATTATTGTCATGGCCAAGACATTTAGTTCAGGGACAAACATAAGTATTAACGGTCGATTTAGTAAGAAATAAAATGATCAATCATTTCTTTTAAAGTTTTACAAACTGTCCAATAACTAATCAGAATACTTTCAAAATGCTTGTAAGAAAGAAATAGCAGTAAAATGCCTTCAAAACGAATAGAGCATGCACGAAGTATTACTAAACGGCAAAATATGTTCGGTCCCTGTTAACATAATATTCATGTGTATTAAATAACTGAGACATTCTAACTAAAACAACGTACAAATGTCTTTCCTCCAGACAATACGAAATAGCATTTGTAAATCATTGCGAAAACAACAACAGTGTAAGCAACCTTTATGTGAAGATTTATTCAAACAAAAATTATTTTGTAAATACATGTTAAAGCCCAACTTACGTAATAATGTCCCTTGTTCATACATGCACATTCTACTGTAACAATAAATTAAAAGTTTTCTATTAAGTTATGTTCACATCTATGTTGCAACTATTTTTACAATTGTTAAATATGTTTCTTACAGCCGGTTAATAACCATGGGATTCTTTTTTCCCGTCATAAGTTAAAAGATACAAACATACTTTGTAGCACTTTGCTGTGTCAAAATGAGATTAAGTAAATCTATACAAGGCAATATGATTATGATATTCTTTTCTTATTTTAATCCAATTAGAAAATATTACCCAAATTATTGTTTACCATATACAAGCATATGTTTTACTGAAATATATGTATCCAGTGTGCCATATTTTTATCATTATTTCTTAAGCTCTGTCATATATGAAGTATCCTAGTTGCTTTTTTCCAACGTTATTTCTTGATGAAATATTCACATGAAGGTTTTATAGACAAATATGAATTATTCACGAAACTCATTCATTCGCCTGTTTCACACACTCTCTGATACGTGTACAAATACGTGCCACCGATTCTGTTTTGATGCAATTACAAACCATCGTGACGCACTTACTGACGCCCTGACCGACTGCACTTCTTGAATAATAATACAATTGGCAATTGCTATTCGTAGGTTTCTCAAAATCGATCCAATTTCTATCCGAGCATAAACGTGGATTGCAAAATTCCAACTACTGTGACCAGTATTATCTTAATAAATACATTTGGGGAAGTGTTGAACATTGAAATGGATATGTACACATTGTCAGAATGCAACGTCACACGTCTGTTTGAAGGCCACAAATATCAAACAAATTATAGATGAATTCCTTATAGTTAAAAATACATAACACAAACTACAATTTGATGTTTAATGAATTTCTCATAATATTTATGGACTGTGAAGTTTAAAGAAACAAATTGAGAAGGTTATAAATTCAATCAAATTCATGATCGCTTCATAATTTTGAGAATGTACTACAATTATATACACGGTTAATAAAACTTCTCAAACTGATCACCATTAAAATTCTATAACAATTCTTTATTTATATCAATTCACGTTCATTTGGAAGGTTCGTTATATGTAATGATAAAAGTACCATAATAGCAAACATTGGCGTGCACAGCGCCGTGAAAATTAACACTTGAAAATGATTGTACTTTACATTAAATTCAATGAACATGTAATTACCATGTCCTTTCTAGCCTTATAATGTTATGTCTGGTCTGTAAAAGTGTCCATAAAAACAACACTTATCTATTATTTCATCACATACAGTTGTTTGCTAGACAAAACCTAAAATAGAAATGTTATCAATCATTAATGAATTGTTTACCACTTCATTGTTCGGTTTGTTCTATTGAATATCTTGAAATGTTTCAAAAACCTACTTATCAAATTTTCAAACATTCTTTCAACAATGTAACAAACCGGACAAAATGCACTTCTTTGACACAAAAACGTATAAGGTAATCTGTTTTAGAGAAAACTAAATGTTTAAGTTAACTTTGTCATAGTAAATTTTAAAATGTTTTATTTTTAATTGTAGGTTGCTAAATAAAAGTGTGTAACATTAAATAGACAAAACGAAACATGGAATTAACTTGCTTTAGAAATAATTGCTTATTTCACAAAATAAGTACAGCTAAGTTGGCTGTTGTAAAGTAAGTCATATTTATTGCTTAATAGAAAAACAATATTGTCTTAAATTTATTGCTTATCATTGTTGACGTCTTTCCATATAAGCTTCATTGAATCATTGACCATGACTCAATCAAACCAAGCGTCAGGAATTTGGATGCTCCTTAGGAATTCCATTTTATCGCCTATTTATCAGGTTTGCAAATTGTTTTTGATTTTTTTTTTTTTTTTTTTTTTAGTAGAAATTAGGAAAAAAATTCCGCATTTCGCGAGCAATCTATATAAATATATTTTCAAATGACTTTGGCTTCTATTTGTGAATAACCAGCCACGGATAAGACGAGAAAGATAATATGTGCTTCATAGATAGGTAAGTAAGATTTAGGTTTTAATCCGTGGAAAAAGCAGAAAATAAGTCTTAAAGTCTGCTTCCTAGTGGTACAGCATGTCCATAAAAAGCAGCAAGTCAAATAAGCGCAGCAAGGAATTAATGGAAACGAAAACGTAATAAGCTTGGATTTAACCTAACCTGTTCATGAATGGCAGTAATAAATGTAATATACCGTCAACACCCGCGTTTTGTGAGCGTTCCGCTGAATTGTTTATCTGTGTTTTCATACTTCATAAAATAGAGAAAATAAGAATCCCTAAAGAAAGTCCAACACAACATAATTGAAAGTGTTGCAGGCTCGGTTTGATTGAGCCTGTTCATGGACGGTACTGTAAAGTGCACACTACCGTCCACGCCCCCTAGCAACGGCTTCAGCAGAATTCAACATTTAAACATGAGATGGTAAATTTTGAATTTGGAAACATCCGAAGATGTGTTCATACGGCGGTTATCATGGAACCTTCAACGTGACACTTCCGTGCCATTCCATGAAAAGCGGCGTATGGTCCCCAAGTAATAGAAAGCGTGTGCCCTTAACGAGAAAACAATGGGTGGAACTAAATAAAATGGAATTTTGAAAGGGGATCAGAGGTTATGAAGCCTGCATATCACAGATAAGACGTCAAAAGACAAAGTTTTCAACATAATCCATATTCATAAAACACAATTATATACACGGCCAATAAAACTTGTGCCGTAGATGCCAGTGGCAAGGAGCCCAGGCGGACCCCAAACAAAAACAGGACAGGGCACAAGATAGAGCACGGACAAGTATGAAACCACAATTATATGTTGATCTGTGTTTTCATTGTGTTTGCATCTGTGGGGGTTGCGTTCTTTGAACGCCGCCTTTCCTTGTTGATCTTGTTTATCATATTTCATACTTTAACATATTTTAAGAGTTAATAAACATCCGCAAAAAGTGCATACGGCTGATTTCATAGAGCTTTGAAAAGCAGCGACTGGTCCCAAACTAGGAAAATAGGTGTGTCTTAAACGAGGAAAAAGGCTATACTAAATTAAATTGCCTTTTAGCGATGAGAGGATAAGTAACATCTACTTAGCACAGCGGCTACTTGCAGCAAGTCGCCAAGAAGTCAAAATAAACAAAATGCTTGTAACAACACTTGACTCCATGAAATGAAACCACAATTGGACATTGATATATTTTGCCTTCCAAATAAATATCAATAAGTGATTCAGTTAGCAAATATCATGCAAGCTAAATAAAGCTGAACTTAAAAAAGTATGACAATCATTTCTCTCGCAATTCAAGGGGCAGGACGTTAGTGGTTGCAAGCGAGATACATGTTTGCGGAAATGCTGGGATATAGACAACTTATTACAACAATTAGATTATCAGCTCAACAGTTGCGCATCGAAAAAGGAAGTATGGACAAAATAGGATTGAAAGAACTGAAAGACGTTGTGAAATATGTAATTCTTCTGATATTGAAGATGAGTTCCATTTTGTTATCATGTGTTTCAAGTATAAATGGATCAGGAAACGTTACATAGACAGTTAGTTATTATTATGAACGACCTAGCATGTTCAAATTTCTTGAATAAATGTCAGTCACAAGCAAGATGTTTTAAACAAATTAGCATGTTATCTCAATTGTGCTTTAAAAATCAGATCCAACGAACTGCTATAAATTGTAGGTTTGTATTACATTTATTACGGACATATTGTTACAAACACTTAAATACGCTATATTCAGAAATTGTCAGAGTAATAGTTACTGTGACGAATTGTACTTGCATTAGTTTTTATTTCACATAAAATGTTCTCAAAGTTTATTTATCACTCTCTCTCTCTCTCTCTCTCTCTCTCTCTCTCTCTCTCTCTGAAGTCATGCTATAATTGATTTGACTTTTTGTATTATATGTATTGTATTTATATGGCAGAGGAGCGTAGAGCTCAAGTCTACAAATAAAGATTTTGTTCTGTTCTGTTCTGTTCTCAAAACTAACAAATATCCTCATTATAACGCTCAAGATACGTTATTTATAATCTTAAGCAATAAATAATTGCTAATATGTATATATTGTATTTTAGGTATAAGTATGATAAAATGTGTATGATATAAATAAATGTGGAACATGAATAAAAATGGATCACGCAAGATTCAAATTTCAATTAATTAGCCTAAACTAATCTCTTAAAGATTCTCTTCAAAATTATCTCTTTATTATTATCTTTCTCCATCACAATAGGCATCTGAAACCGGACTGGCAGATCTGACAAAAGCAGCAAAAACAGAACATTTCCTGAAAGATGTCCATTTTCAGACAGCAGTACAGTCTGACTTTAAGAACCACCAGCAAGACCAGAAAGCAAACACGCTGGAAACAAATTTCTATGCAACGCACAAGGTAGCTCTTTAGAGCACTCCTGACGGATATTGTTTTTATGCTGTATCCACTTGTTAACGAGAGACGAATTACCTTTTACCGAACGTTGCTGCGTGAAAATGACATTAAATCAGACAAAAATACTGGCACATCCGTAATTCAAACGACGCACAGTTCTGTGTGCGCCCTACGACGACAATTGTTTGCACTGCGCCAAACCAGGAACCAACTCCTCCATGCACATGTTTATTGCTATGTCGCAGTTGTTTTACCGTGCTGTAAATAGGAATTCCCACTATAATATCAAAGTAACCAACACACTTCTTAGGCCACCTTTTTCCGACCCGGACCAAAGACAACTCACTCTGATGTGGTCTACTATGAAATTTCCAGGTTATCCACCTTCATCAAGCGTCCCATGGAGACCAAACGATATTGTTCCTTTGGTCGGCGGCTTGTCATGGGGGGCATTTAACTTTTATGACTGGATATTACATACAGAAAGACAAAATATAACAGTCATTTACTGTAACAGATAGTCAATCTGCCAATCACATCCAATCTCCCTCCAAGAAGAGGAATATACAGTGCCCATCTCTCCTGAAGATCACTCATTCACTTGGCAAATTTAGAAACGAAGACGTTTATTTTCAAATTCTTCCTATATAAATGAGGATCTTCAGACCAATAAAAGATTTGACGTTTTCAGCGACTCGGACACAACATCTGACAACGAAAACAGCGAAGCTTATGGCGATACTCCGGATTACTGCAATGAGCCCACTATTGAAATAACATATAATAATCAGAAATCCCTTTGATAGAAACTGTTGATCCAATTAAGAAATCCTTAAACAGCGGTCACTTTTTGACAAGCGATCAATTTATGGCGACATTGAAATGTCCGAGTCTTTCACAACCAACACCGTAAGTGGAGAAAAAAATAATTACATTGCAGTTGATTGTGGTAACCATAGGTAAAGTAAAGGAAAAATGTTAAAGTATCAACCTGTCCAGTCACAACCGTATAACGTCATGAAAGTACATCGGTATTATGCCCAATCAAAATACAACAAGAACTATAAAAGGCGTGTAAAAATCTGGAAACAAAGTGATCCCTCGGAAGCATTAATCACAACAAAAAATGTAAGTTTAATCACAGAAGCTATTTAACAATCTCCTTAAAATGACATTTCCTGTAGAGATTGAGAACAATTTTATCAGATCTATCGACGGCCATTTTAAGCTAGAAAGGCCTAGACAAAATGCGGGTAAACTATAAATGTGTCCATAGGACACGGGTGCCCCCACACTCCACTGTTTTGCCAATCTTATGACTCTAGGTCAAATATTTTTTTGGGCTGCATGTGCCACAAGTTGAAAACTAAAATTCTTTTACTAAGTAAAGGGCAAGAACTTTACAAATATTAAATAAATCCACAAGCGAACACCAAGGTGCATAAGTACACATGCTGTCCAACATTCTTGTATTCTTTCAGGTCTACAGGTCAAATACGTCTTAAGCTATGCATGGACAAGCTGAAAATTGCAAATTTATACTACGTCAAGGGCAATAACTCTAAAAATCCTGAAAAAATCCCAGGTGCATAGCATCAGTGATGTTGATCATTCTTCCTGTAACTAACTCCAGCACTCAAGAAACAAATTGCAAAACAAAATTAAACGCTTTTAAGTAAGTTAAGGGCAATGACTCTACAAATAAATCCACTTAGGTGCACAGCTACACATCCTGACGAACATTCCTGTTTAGTTTCATGACTCAATGTTAAATACATTTTGAGCTACGCACAACACAAAATTTACTAATTCAACAGCAACTTCAAGTTCCTGTGGTAGTGAAAGCGAAATAATCTAACCGATATTTGCGATTATCTTAGATTGAAACTCTTCATGCACCGGTGTCGGGTTTCTGCATTTACTATTTTCTAGTAAAATCTCGTATTTTAACTCATTTTAAATGAGATATTTAAGCCATATTTTACTTAAAATTCATAATTTGGTTCATATTTGGGTATTTCGTGATGCCCTTGATAAATACATTTGGTATCGTGGTATATAGCAGGTAAAGGGTTAAAGTAAAATCATTACAATAAAAGGAGGAGGTGATGTTGAAGATTTAAATAATGCATATGTACACATTGTCAGAATGACATGTCACATTTTATAAGCTACGTCGCCCGTTATGAGGTTGGGTTTACGTAGCACCAACACAGTGCAGGTCCTATCGCGGGCTTTATGAGAGACACGCATACCACAGCAGTTATAGATGTTAGGGGTGTCCGTGGCCGAGTGGTTAAGGTCGTTGACTTCAAAACCACTTGCCCCAACTGTGGGTTCGAATCCCGACAGGGACTTTGGATTCTTTCATGTGAGGAAGCTATCAGCTAGCTTAGGGGGACCGTCGGTGGTTCTAATTCAGGTGCCCCGTTTCGTGTCTGAATAATTTGCCCCGAAAGGGGTACCTGGGGTCTTCCTCCACCAGTAAAGCTGGAACGTCGCGATATGACCTATACTGTGTCGATGTGACGTTAAACCCAAAACAAAACAAAGTTATAGACGCTGAAAATAAGTATGCCTATGATGAATTCCTTCATCACTGAAAAATACCTAAAACAACCTGCAATATGTTGTCAAATGAGTTCTGCAAAATATCTGTTGACTGAAATTAAAAAGCAAATTAAGAGGAATAAAAAAATTGTAGTCTAATTCATGATTGTTTTTTATTTTGAGAACGTACTACAATTACATACTCGGCAAATAAAAAGTCACAAACAGATCACCATTAAAATTCCAGTGCAATTCCTTATTTATATCAATTCACGTTCATTAGTGGGGATCATTATATGTTATAGTACCAGGGCGTGCACAGCAGCGTGAAAATTATCACTTACGGTCTTAAATAGGGCATCAATATTATTGTGGAGTGTTTTAAACGAAATGAATATAAAAACAAATCGTTTGTACGAAACCAATTTATTGATAAATCAATATCTTTATTTTTATCTATTACCGAATCATGATCATAGTAGTTTTATCTTAATTAAAGAAATTTAATTACCATCTCAATTTACCCTAAAATCTATAAGTAAAGTGCCAAAAAAAATCTAAAAATTTCTTATACATCATTTTTCTGAAAAAAACCATATTAAAATAGAAATGTTATTAAATGATAATTAATTTTATATTTTTCAAAAATTTTCTTGTTTTTTTTTAATGAAACCAAAACTTTAATATTTTTCAACAAATGTTAAGCGCACAGCTTTTAAAATTTTGAGAATTATTTATATAAGAATAAACATATAAAAAATGCAAAAATCTTGGATAAATTTGTTAACCATTTCTTTCTAAATATGAAAAAGTTTCTCTATGCAAAAACAGCCTTTGAGGTCCGTTTCCCTTTGGATACCCACAGAAAAAAACCCCATTAAAATTTAAAATTCAAATTTAAAAGGAAAATGAAACGCATGGGATTGGGTTCAGTTTGTTCAGAATAGCAAAATAATGAAAATTACGTAAACCCCACGCACCGACGGGTTTTTGAGAGGTTCCCCTGCTTTGTTGATCTGTTTTAGAACTTTAAATTTTAATTTAACATTTTATAAAAAAAGTTTTTAAAATCCGCATTAAGTTCACCGGCTGATTTATGGTGCTTTCTTTGCCCACACCTTGTCGCCCTATCAAAAAAAGGTTGGTTTTAAAACTAGATGAATGGGGGTGATTTCGTTAATAATTTAAATTTCCTTTTTAATTGGAAACCCGGGAAAATCGACATGGCTAGCAGTTATTGTAGCAAGTCGAAAAAGTCAAAATGAACAAGTTATAAAACAAGAACTAAATAAAAGGGATTTTTTACTTTTTTCCCTTTTTAAAAAGAATCGGTATTTATTTTATAAATGAGATGATTCCCGCAAAAAGAAACAAAAAAGGTAGTGGATTGCATTGTTCCGTTAGAGTACCGAAATGTCAAAATAACGAAACCACGATGTTGAAAACTAAATATATATTTTCCTATTTTCACCATCACACTTTTGACATTTAACTATCGTGGTTTCATTGTTTCGATATTTCGCATTTCAACCGTAACGAATGTATTTCGAAGAAATAAAATTTATCTTGGTACTCATTATGAAAAATTGTCAACTTACTTACATGTATATATCTTTTTCTTAAAAGTGTACCGTATAAGTGGTTTTTTCTGCGGTGACTTTATTTCTGCGTTTTCTGCGGTCAGTGCAAGCACCGCAGAAATAAAAACCGCAGAATATTCTCCATGTTTTTGTTTTTTAACCTGGTTATATATGTGTACTGCATTATGACCTGTTTCATCTAAAGTAATAACAACTAACGGATTATAACGATTAGCGGGTTTTCAAGTTGAATAAAACGGCTGTCTGCTTAGATGTATTCTATGTTTGTTTGTAAGGATGTACTTATTGTTAATTATGCTAACTTAAGAATAAGGATATTTCAACAGCATATATAGTGTTAGCTGATACGCTACAGGTTTGTTTATCACTAAATCATTCAAACCAGTTCAACTTTTATACTTAAATAAATCGTCGTATACTTTAATTGTCATCTGATTTACGGTATTAAATTAAAGATACTACCGGGATATATTTTTCACACGTCATTTCACGCTGATCAAAAGATGCATACATTTCTATTGTTGCGCATTATATTTGTTTGCAAGGAAACAATATAATTGTTTGTAATTACTGTACAGCTTTGTGGAGATGACGATAAACAAATGCTAATGTGTACATGCAAATAAAATAGGATAACGTGACTAATAGACTTTGATAGAAAGAGTCGCAGAAATTAAATCACTTTTTGTCCAAAGAATGTGCCGCAGAAATAAAGTCCGCAGAAATAAAAACATGCCAAAATTAGGAAAAAACCGCAGAATTTGGAGCCCGCAGAAAAAACCACTTATACGGTATTTTATTAAATGTATTTTAATTATTGTTTATTTAAATTGTTACTTTATATGTCATTTGTTAAACTTTTATTAAAGACACACGTGCTTTTGAAAATGCGCAACAAACAATTCACTCGCAATTAAAAGGGCAGGACGTGTAGTGATTGCGGGCAAGAGACATGGTTGCGGGGATTCAACCAAGTCATGTTTAAAACGCTTGTCCTAAATTGTCCCAGTACGAGGTTTTAAATAATTTTGTTTTTAACATTCTCATTCATTTACCCATTGTTTCTGACACACTCAATTTTACGAAGCTCAAGCAAACTCCGATTCTGTTTAACTCTTCTTTAAGGTTTCAGCACCTTAGTCACTTGTCAAGCCTAAAAATATGTACATGACCAGTTTATAAATTCAATACTTTCTTCAAATGTCAGTAAGGTGAAACCTAAAAGCGAATGTGTCATAAATATTCCCTTAGTTAATGAACGCATTAAAAATTTCGAAATGACATACAATATAAAAATACAAGATCGACAAGAAAAATGTACGCAATCCTCCAACAAAGGACAACCGGCAAGCACCAAACAGGATATAGTACATGGACTGTCTGGACATAATTCAAGAGTGCTTCAACTTCATGTCCTCACCCTTGATCAAAATAAATTGAAAAACTCATATGAGATATGCACGCCCAATGAAGTTTCGATGGAAAATTAAGGCAAATATTTATTATTGAAGTACATACCATCTTTATAGTTCCTCTCTTTCTACATTTATTTTCGACTGTCAACCTTATGATGTTCTTCTGTTGGATCAATGAAAATGTCTAAGTTATAGTTATTCAAAACTGATGACAATAAAATTAATATTTACATACAGCAATATATCTACTGCATTTGATGGTTTTTCCTCTTTTGATTGCATCTGACGGACCAAGTGGGAGACTCTATGATGGATAGTTCGTAAAGCCTGAATTGTCTTAATGTTCGTCTTCTGCCTTGCTTCGTCGGGCCTTGTAGGTGATTTCTCTTGTTGCTCTGTCTTCCTTTAGGACATTGAGTACTTTTGTTATGGTCATTGGGTTTACTTTTATATGTTTCTACATGATCATTTTAGTGTTTTACTTATTTTAACCTTTTGTAACCATGACAACTGTTAGAATTTCACTTGCGGGGATTCATTTTATTTACACTGTCTCGTTTATAGGAACATGGTGGGGCTAAGAGCGAGGTTTGGTGCACCATTAACCGGTTTAAACTCCCCAGCAGTCATTATTATGCTGCTGACCGTTCCAAGGCGGCGCCCCACTGTGTTCCTCAGATGTATGTCTATGTTGTTTCATACTGTTTTGGTGACACTTTTGCTTGTGTCCCTTGTTGTTTTCTCGTCTACGGTAAGTATCTTCCCCATTGCCTCTGTTTTTTATTTTTTTGATTAACCCCCCCCCCCTTCCCCCGGTCTCCTGTCCCCTTCCCCTATGTGGGCCTATTATTATTTTCTTTGAATTCCTGGTCAGTTACAAATTATTTATCATTTAATGATTAACGTGTCTTTGCCCTGTCCTTTTTATGTTTGGGGTCAGCCTGGGCTCCTTGCCGTTGGGTTCTTGTTGCTTGGTCATATGGGGGTTGCGTTCATTGAACGCCGCCTTTCCTTGTTGATCTTGTTTATCATATTTTAAATAGAACACCATTGCATCAGACAGTGCCAAGTGGTTTGTATACAGGCCAACCAAACATTCCCGGAGGATTATTTAACACCACAAAACCGCCATGCGCACGGATAAACAGTGACAATGAAAACAATAAGAGACCACCAGAATGAGTTATTCTGTACTTCAGCGAGGGCGTTATCAAATGTTCTGACCTTGCAGGAATGATAGAAACAGATATTTCTGAAGAGTTAAAATCACAGCAGGTGTCAAATGTCAAGCGCATTCATACTACAAGAGATGGTCATCGAGTGCCAACGAACAGCCTTACTGTAACATTCTCCACATCCAGTCTCCCATCATCGATTCGAGTAGGTTATCTTAACGTTCGCGTTGCGGTTTACATTCTAAACCCATTCAATGTTACAAATGCTTCAAAATTGGTCACCATGAATCAAATTGCGTAAGGCAGACTATTTGCCGCAGATGCAGCTCAAACCATGACAAAAATGAGACTTGTAATGTTCCTGTTAAATGTGCAAACTGTGGAGGAGAGCATTACGCCACCTCCCGTCATGCCCTTGTGGTTAAAGAAAAAGAAATTCTTCGTCAGAAGTATAAGCAAAATATTTCCTTTCAAGATGCACGAAAGCTTGTTGAATCACAAGGACCGAAACAACTGTCGTATTCAGCTGCAGTTACAAAGTCTGTTAAGATGGTTGACTCTGCAGTACAAGTCAACTTATGCCAATGGACACCACTTAAGTTACCATTACCTAAAAAGCATACAGCTTCACAAAGTAAACAGTCTACATCTGTGCAGACTCAGTCACCATCAAAGTCTTCTCCAAAGAAGAAAACTGCAAACATTTCAAAAAAAGAAA
>NW_026856330.1:0-11359 GCF_026571515.1 Ruditapes philippinarum | reverse complement strand
TTAAGGCCCCTGTGACCTTGACCTTTGACCAGTGACCCCAAAATCAATAGGGGTCATCTACTAGTTATGACCAATCACTATGTGAAATATGAAGACTTTGTGATGAATACTTTTCAAGATAATCAGCGGATACCATTTTGACATTTTAAGGCTCCCTGTGACCTTGACCTTTGACCTAGTGACCCCAAAATCAATAGGGGTCATCTACTAGTGATGACCAATCACTATGTGAAATATGAAGACTTTGTGATACATACTTTTCAAGATAATCAGGCGGAAACCATTTTGACATTTAAGGCCCTTGTGACCTGACCTTTGACCTTAGTGACCCCAAAATCAGTAGGGGTCATCTACTAGTGATGACCAATCACAAGTGAAATATGAAGACTTTGTAATAAATACTTTTCAAGATAATTCAGCGGAAACCATGTGGTCTACCGACGGACAGACCGACAGACCGACGGACGGACCGACAGACAGACAGACCGACATTAGCAAAACAATATACCCCCTCTTCTTCGAAGGGGGGCATAACAAATGTGTCACATAAATATGTTAAAAGAATATTTTGACAGAGATAGCACAATTAATAAACCTATATCTGTTGTAAACTCTGTTCCACAAAATCAATGTTCAGTTGAATCTAATAGTTATGACAATTTTGAAAAGTCTGATCCTGGTTCAGCAAAGCTTGAAAACTCTGATATTCTGAAAAATCTGGATGAAAAACATGCTCACTTAGAACCGTCAAAACGAGATGAACTGAAACAGCTTATTTATGAATATGAACATTTATTTTCTGATATTCCCACACGGACTGATAAAATACATCATGACGTCATTCTTGAAAACTCTGAACCAATAAAACAACATCCATATCGAACAAATCCTGTAAAACAAAAGTACCTAAGACAAGAAGTTCAGTATTTATTGGATAATGACTTTATTGAACCAAGTCAAAGCAGTTACAGCTCTCCATGTATTCTTGTACCGAAATCAAATGGAACATATAGAATGTGTACAGATTATCGTAAAGTGAACTCTGTAACAAAAACTGATTCATTTCCTATACCAAGAATTGATGAATGTATTGACAAAATTGGAAAAGCAAAAGTATGTAACAAAGTTTGATTGATCTTCTAAAAGGATTCTGGCAAGTTCCACTTACTGATAGAGCTAAAGAAATATCAGCCTTTGTAACACCAGACGGCTTATATCAATATAAAGTCATGCCATTTGGTATGAAAAACTCACCAGCAACTTTTCAGAGGCTTATAAACATGGTAATATCTGGTCTACACGGATGTGACGCATACATTGATGACGCAATCATCTACTCTGATGAATGGGAGGAACATCTCAAAACTATAAGAGCATTCTTCGACCGACTTAGTGATGCTAAATTGACAGTTAATCTTGCAAAAAGTGAATTTTGTCATGCAATTTTAACATTTTTAGGACATGTAGTGGGACAGGGTAAAGTAAAACCAATAGAAGCTAAGGTCAAAGCTGTCTCTGAATTTCCTGTGCCAACTTGTAAAAGACAACTGATGCGATTTCTTGGTATGGCAGGGTATTATCGTAAATTTTGTAATAATTTTTCGGTTATTGCAGAACCATTGACAAATTTGTTAAAGAAAAGAAACAAATTCATTTGGAATGACAAGTGTCAAATGGCATTTGACAGCCTTAAAGCCATACATAAGAGTGCACCAGTTCTCTTGGCACCAGATTTTAATTAAAAACTTTAAGTTAGCTGTAGATGCTAGTGACATAGGTGCTGGAAGTGTATTGATCCAAGAAGACAACAATGGTGTTGACCATCCTGTTTGTTACTTTTCTAAAAAGTTTAATGAACATCAGAAAAATTACTCTACTATAGAGAAAGAGTGCCTTGCTCTTATTCTTGCTATTCAGCATTTTGAAGTTTATCTAACTTCTTCAAAGTTGCCTGTTGTTGTCTTTAGTGATCACAATCCCCTCACTTTCTTGCATAAACTTAAAAACAAAAATCAAAGGTTGTTGAGGTGGAGCTTATTTTTGCAACAATATAGTCCTGACATTAGACACATTAAAGGGAAAGATAATTTGATCCCTGATGCACTTTCACGTGTCTAAAAGAGATAAATACAAAATCCCTAAAGAAAGCCCAACACGGCAAAATTGAAAATGTTGCAGGCTCGGTTTGATTGAGCCTGTTCATGGACGGTACTGGAAAGTGCAAGTTACCGTCCACGCCCCCTAGCACCGGCTTAAGCAGAATTCAACATTTAAACATGAAATAGTACAATTTTGAATTTAGAAACATCCGCAGATGTGTAAAACTGTTATTTGCAGTACTTTAAATTTAACATTTATATGATATGATTGGTTATTTTTTTTGTTGTTGTTTGCTATTGTTTGTAATACACATATATATGAATGTATAAAATTGTTTAACATTTCTCCTATGTTATTTGTTAGTTACATTGTTTGAATTTATGTAAAAGAAATATTCATTTTATTAATATTTCTTTTTCTTGAAGAGGGGAAGTGTTATGTATGCAACATATTACATGTATATAGTTTGTATCTGACCAGTTGGTATTTCCAATATTATCATTGTTCTATTTTTAGAACATAAATTACATGTATGTACTAGAACGTTCTTAACTGTTGTAGAAAACTCATGCATTATATTTAGATAGAAACTTCTGGAATGTTCTTTATTGTTGAAGTTGCTAGATTATGATTACTTGAGAACATAATAGACCTTTCTGGAATTTTCTTAGTTAATATATATAAATTGACATTTTTCATTACCTTTACCTTTTTAGTCATCAGTGATCTTTTAAGTCATCAATATATTTGGAGTATTATTTAACTTGGATATAAAGTGAATTATTGGAGCTTGGATTTTAAAATAAACAAGATATGTTTGTAAAACATGTATGCCCCCTATCAGCAGCCAATTAGTCATGTGATAAGGTTATTATGCATGACTTCTGACCCAGTGATCAAACAATTAATAAGGGTTATCAAGTATCTACTGGTCATGACCTTAACCTTTGACCCCTTGACCCAAAACTCAATAGGGGTCATCTGCTGGTCACGACCAATCATCATACAAAGTTTGAAGTTCCTAGGCCTAAGCATTTTCAGTTAATTGATCAGAAACCTTTTTTACCTACAAGGTCAATGTGACCTTGACCCCTTGACCCCAAAATCAATAGGTCATCTGCTGGTCATGACCAATCACCATACCAAGTTTGAAGTTCCTAGGCCTAAGGGTTCTTGAGTTATTGATCGGAAACCGTTTTAACATACAAGGTCAATGTGACCTTGACCTTTGACCCCCAAAATCAATAGGGGTCATCTGCTGCTCATGACCAATCACCATGCCAAGTTTGAAGTTCCTAGGCCGAAGTGTTCTTAAGTTATTTGATCAGAAACCGTTTTTACTTCCAATGTCAATGTGACCTTGACCTTTGACCCTTGATCCCAAAATCAATAGGGGTAATCTGCTGGTCATGACAAATCACCATACTCAAGTTTGAAGTTCCTAGGCCTAAGCGTTCTTAAGTTATTGATCAGAAACCGTTTTTTACTTACAAGGTCAATGTGACCTTGACCTTTGACCCCTTGACCCAAAACTCAATAGGGGTCATCTGCTGGTCACGACCAATCATCATACAAAGTTTGAAGTTCCTAGGCCTAAGGGTTTTTAGTTAATTGATCGGAAAACCGTTTTTACCTACAAGGTCAATGTGACCTTGACCTTTGACCCCAAAATCAATAGGTCATCTGCTGGTCATGACCAATCACCATACCAAGTTTGAAGTTCCTAGGCCAAAGGGTTCTTAAGTTATTGATTGGAAAGCATTTTTTACCTACAAGGTCAATGTGACCTTGCCCTTTGACCCCTTAACCCCAATATCAATAGGGGGTCATCTGCTGGACATGACCAATCACCATACCAAGTTTGAAGTTCCTAGGCCTAAGGGTTCTTTAGTTATTGATCGGAAACCGTTTTTACCTAAGAGGTCAATGTGACCTTGACCTTTGACCCTTTGACCCAAAATCAATAGGGGTCATCTACTGATCATAACCAATCACCATATCAAGTTTGAAGTCCCTAGGCCTAAGGGTTCTATTGTTATTGATCAGAAACCGTTTTTACCCAAGAGGTCAATGTGACCTTAACCTTTGACCCCTTGACCCCAAAATCAATAGGGGTCATCTACTGATCATGACCAATCACCATACCAAGTTTGAAGTTCCTAGGCCTTAAAGTTCTTTAGTTATTGATCGGAAACCGTTTTTGCTTACAAGGTCAATGTGACCTTGACCTTTGACCCCTTGACCCCAAAATCAATAGGGGTCATCTACTGATCATGACCAATCACCATACCAAGTTTGAAGTTCCTAGGCCTTAAAGTTCTTTAGTTATTGATCGGAAACCATTTTTGCTTACAAGGTCAATGTGACCTTGACCTTTGACCCTTGACCCCAAAATCAATAGGGGTCATCTACTGATCATGACCAATCACCATACCAAGTTTGAAGTTCCTAGGCCTTAAGGTTCTTGAGTTATTGATCGGAAACCGTTTTTTCCTTACAAGGTCAATGTGACCTTGACCTTTGACCCCTTGACCCCAAAATCAATAGGAGTCATCTACTGATCATGACCAATCACCATACCAAGTTTGAAGTTCCTAGGCCTTAAGGTTCTTAAGTTATTGATCGGAAACCGTTTTTCCTTACAAGGTCAATGTGACCTTGACCTTTGACCCTTGACCCCAAAATCAATAGGGGTCATCTACTGATCATGACCAATCACCATACCAAGTTTGAAGTTCCTAGGCCTAAGGGTTCTTTAGTTATTGATCGGAAACCGTTTTTGCTTACAAGGTCAATGTGACCTTGACCTTTGACCCCTTGACCCCAAAATCAATAGGGGTCATCTACTGGCCATGACCAATCACCATACCAAGTTTGAAAGTTCCTAAGCCTAAGGGTTCTTTAGTTATCACTCGGAAACCATTTGGTCTACGGACCGACGGACCGACAAGTGCAAAGCAATATACCCCCTTTTCTTCGAAATGGGGGCATAATTATTCTTGTGGATTTTATTGTGGGAATTTATTCTAAAGTGTTCTTGGATTTAACTTGGATTTAACTGTGCTATTCAAAAAGGATCATTCCAGGATCAGACTAGACATTTGTAATTTACATTTTTATTTGGCTTTCAGGTATTTGTAAACATAATTTGTTATTTTATTTTTCTTTAATAATTTTTCTGTAATAAATTTGTTATTGTTACACGTTTGTTGCTGGCTTTTCTTTCTCGTTACGCCTGGCTCGTAACACCGTCCATGAACAGGCTCAATCAAACCGAAGCTGCATTATTGGCAACGTTGTCGTTGTGGAATTTCTTAAGGGATTTTTTATTTCTCTATTTTGTCTAACCTGAATGACGTTAGGCGGTGGAAAGGGCGACGTCTAACATGCTGGTCCATCGGATTTTGATCGAGGCTATTGGCAGGCCAGTCATAAAAATGCAATATTATTCGCCTTCAGAAAATTGAAAGTGCCCCTAGCTGTATGACGTGTAGCATTCAATTACCCTTTGATAACGTTGAGATTATTGCGAAAGCCTTGTGCAATGCATGCCAACACCAAGACAGAACTCTCAACTCTTAAAACGATCTTGTTCAAGAACAAAGCAGTAGGCAAAAAGTTAATTTCTGCAACGGTATACTCGAACCCTGCCATCAGCTCCATGAATGGAAAACCTCGAAGTTCGCTTTTTCATTGTTGTCTAACACAGCGTTGGTGTGTACGTGCCCAATTAGCTCCATGTACGCGGTGCAGAGCGCAATAATTGAATTGCTGCCCCCAAGGGCAAGGTCACACTTAAAAAAGTCAATTGTTAAAAACTCTTCATTTCATATTAAAAGTCTACATTTCATGACCGCTCCACAACTTTTTAACCACTTTAACTTTTTTTGAAATAATTTGTCACAACTAACAATAATTGGCTTGCTAACCAAAGGTCAAGGTCACACTTTAATGGATAATGCATAAAAGTCTAAATTTCGTGTCCCCTCCATAACTTTAAAACCTCTGTTTTTTAAATAGCTTGGGACAAGTGATCAACCTTATGAAACAATGTGCAGAGCGCAATAACTGGGTTGCTATCCTCAAGGTCACGGTCACATTTAAATGTCAGGTGTTTAAAGGTATACAAGTCCTAACTATCTTTCTACAAAAAACCAAAGAAATAACAACTCTCTTATGCGTTTGCGAGAGAAATGCTTATTTATTGTATGTGCACGACTAAATATGTTACATATATTTCACATTTTATGTAAACCAAAACTTAGACAATGGAGGAATACACATCCTACTAAACAGTATATATCTAATACACTGATATGAAAATAATAATCTGTATTATTATGTCTTTCAATATATAAAATTTTGATTGACAGATAGCATTATCTTGACCCTTTGCAAAATTATGAGGTCACGTTAACAAGCATGTTCCGAACAAATTTATGAAAAATGTATTTTTCACAAAATTGATCTCAAATCCGTCTTAGGAATGACAGCCGCCCACGAACAACCTAACCTACTTTGTAGGGGGAAACGTGTAGCCGTGGCATGCACGTTTAAGTTTATTTCAACGTAAAACTTTAAATTCATTCCTCAGGATAAAGGAATCACGGATCATTTCCGAACATGCTAAAAAAGAAAATCAATATCACCAAAGGTACTACACGTCTGATATATTTTTGAATTTTCCATCAGCTTCAATTAACATTGGCCAAAATGGCGCACTTTCCCATTTCGGGATAATAAGCGTACATTTCGCTTGTTCGGATTGCATCTTTTTTTATACAATCTGGCACCAGCCTTGGTGGAGGAACTAACCAATTTATATCATTACCC
The DNA here is from genome assembly GCF_026571515.1 of Ruditapes philippinarum. Taxonomy (NCBI): domain Eukaryota; kingdom Metazoa; phylum Mollusca; class Bivalvia; order Venerida; family Veneridae; genus Ruditapes; species Ruditapes philippinarum. The sequence goes on along the minus strand of NW_026856330.1, from coordinate 4,426 downwards.
CAATACTGGGATAAAGCATCTACTGCCTCTGTCCGGGGAACCCACCATCGAGAATTAAACCTTAAACATTGGTTATTGAAATGTGATGCGAATCTGTCAATCGAATGCGTACCCCACCTTTTATCTATATTCTTAAAATATTGCATTCTAATTGTCCAATCATCTGAATCAAAACATCTACTTAGAAAATCGCTTTTTTCGTTTTCCTGTCTAGGAATCCATTCAGGACACACAACGATGTTCTTTTCTTCGCAGAATGAATTTAAATCTAATGCAATATTGTGCACATGAGATTTTACGACTACCGTTTAGCAAAATTGATTTGACATTTTTGTTATCAGAATACACCTTGACGTGTGAATTTTTCAAAACACTACCGTATGTTTTCATAACCCTATGTATTGCCTCTGCTTCCCGCCAGGTGGAGCTACGTTGTTTCTCAATGTCAGACCAAGTACCGATTACCTGATAATCTGATCCTATGCTAGAGAATACAGCGTCATTGTTATGTTTTGAACAATTTTGCGCCGTGCGAAAAATTAAATTGCCCTCTCTGTTGGGCACGTTTCCCACTTCCAGGGGTAAACATAAGCTTGAATCCACTTCCGGGGATATACTTCTTTTCGAAAATAGTATTTTCGAGGTTACAGAATCATACCTTGTGTCTAAATGCTCAGAATGAAAATCTGCCATTGTATCATAACCAACTTCCGGTGGCTCTGAACAGTCAACATATATTTTGTTGTTTTTCTTACATATATCATGTAATGCTTCCACGTTCTCAACATACCCACCATAACCGGACCCACTCGCGTCCGCCAAAAAATTGAACAAATAAATGTTATCATATTTGAATGATCTTCCGTTTTTGTTCAGAATTTCTGCGTTTTTAGCCCAAAACCGTAACTCAGACAATGCGTTGTCTGTTACTACTACTGGAGCGTTCCAGCTCGCTCGTGAATTAATACAATTAAATAAATGTCTTGTTAATAAGCGCACCTTATTTCCTAAAATGGTTTGCAGAGAAATTATTTGGCCAGTTATGCTGGCTAGAAACCTTACGGCGGGTACAATATTATCTTGAGTTATCTGAATTTGAAAAAGCGCAGAAGAAATAGCCTTTTCCAGCCTACGAATTCTATCGCTCGTGATATATAAATGATTTGACTTCATGTCTAACACGTGACCGAGCCACTCGATTCTTTGTACAGGGTCCCACTGACATTTTTCGTCTGCTAGAAGAAATCCGAAATCTAATAAGGATTGTTTAGTAAACGCGCTAGCAGAAACGGCTTTCTCGTATTCGTTACTTCCGCCGATACCATCGTCAAGAAACATAACGATTTTATAACCGTTTCTTCTAAGGAATGTGACTATGACTCTCAATACTTTTGTAAATATATGACCGGCTGTCTTAATGCCGAAAGGGAGAGAATTATAGATAAAATACGAGTTCTCTCCCTTTATCGAATAACTGAAACCTAGGTATGTTCGATGATTTGGAAAAATATCGACATGATGATATGCGCCCTTCAAATCGTATGTGAAAAGAAATGAATTGAGATCGAATAATGCTTCGGCTATCTTGATGTCTTCAAATTTCACTTTAAATTGATGTAAAAAAGGATTTATATATCTACAGTCAAGAACCAAACGGGGTTTGCCTTTTTTGTTATAAGCGACCGTCAGAGGATTCACAATGTAAGGTTTGCTATATACCTTAGACACAATGCCCTTTTCGATTAATGATTCGATTTCTTTTTCTACGAATACAGGATTGTCTCTTGCCGACTTATTATTTTTTATCTGAGAATTTTCCGGAATAGTTTTGAAAGGAAGCTTATAACCTTGTTCAATAACGTCTAAAATATACCTGCTATCAGTTGCTTTTTTCCACATTGGCAAATGTACCTTTTATCTACCTACTGGAGAATCCGACTTATCTACACCATTATTGAGCTTGTATACAGTACCTGTATCCATTTTAATCGTATCCGCCTTGGATTTTGGCAAACATTTTAAAACATTTAAAAAACTTATCTTGTTATTGGAAACTGCGCCTGAACATTCTGGCGAGCCTTTCCAGTGCCCCGGTTTCCCACAAGTGAAACATAACCCTGGTCTGCGCGGTGTCGACTGTGCTACTGACGTTGCCGTTGACATCTGGGAATGACCCGTAAAAGTGCTGCTTGGCTTCCGGTAAGGAGCCGTGTGTGCGCTGCGTGACTTCTTTTGCTTTTCAGCTTTAAGTTTTCTGCTCGCCCGTGTTTCAGCCTTTAACATTCTACGCTCGTCGTCTGAATCGTCGGCAAGTGGATTAGCTTCGTACTCTGTAACGAGTCTCCAACCTAGGTCTGAAGAATCAGCCAAGCGTATCAACTTTTGCCTATGAGCCACCAAGGCTTGCGCTGAAAATAAGTATAACAATGTATCAACGGGAAAATTACGGCTATAAGATAGCCGCTGAAGATGGCCTATTGATATGAAGCACGATTGTATAAAATACAAATATCTAATCATGTATGATGATAACGACAAAAAAACCGTTACAGAAAATAATAATTTTACGAATATATTTGTCTTCGTAATACTGACAATACAATAACGGTATATACATCAAACATTAGAGATGCTTAAAGAAATGGTTAACGTCTGTATTTCTATCAATCAATATTGCTAAAATATGCATAGCTTGCAACAAAAATATTTTGTTAAACGACTGTAAAAATTAAGAACCAAAGTGAATGATTTTACCGACCTTCTGCAATTTTTTGCCTTGCCTCGTCGGTTCTCTCGGACACTGCGGCTTGTTCGGCCTCTTCGAGTGCCATGCTTACTTTGCTATTGTAGTTAAATTGTTCCTCGTTCGACTTTCTCTTGAAATTTGGAACGCCAGAGACAATATAAGAAAATTGACTCAATTGATTTGGAGAACTTTTAGAACTTATCTTTTCCATAAATGTCTCCATATCCCGCAGCATTGATGTTTTATGCTCTTGAAGAGACAGTCTTAAACGTTCGTCGACAATCTCTTGAATATTTTCAATGTGATGTTCATCCATAGTGGAGTGTATTGGTTTCGTGCACGATGTTGCCACGTAGAAAATCTCGCTAGAACTGATTTTAACAATCAATACCCGCCAAACATAAACTCTTATTCACGAACCGTGACAAACCGGTTTTGTTATGCAATGTCCGTAAGGACAATAGTACTCAACTATACGATGTAACGTTGAGTACTTAAAATTCGTGTCCGCTCCATAACTTTTAAACCGCTGAATTTTTAAATAACTTGGCACAAGTAATCACTATAATGGGCCAATGTGAAGAGCTCAAAAATGTGTTGCTACCCCAAGGTCAAGGTCACACTTCAAGGTCGAACGTTAATATGTCCTCATTTCATAATTTCGTGACCGCTCCATAACTTTTAAACCACTGAAAACATGTTTAAAATAACTTGGCACGAGTGACCACCATTATGGAAGACGTGCAGAGCGCAATAATTGAATTGCTACACACAAGGTCAAGGTCACACTTACAGGTCAAATGTTAAAAAGTCTGCAGTTCGTGTCTGTCCATATCATTTAAACCGCTGCATTGTTATTAAGATAACTTGGCAGAAATGATCACCATTATGACGTCATTGGAAGATCACAATATCAAGTCACAACTCTGAAGGTCAGGGTCACACCCAAAGGTCCAATGTAGATACATTTATTTTTCATGTCCGCTCTCAACTTATTGACAATTCAAAGGTCTTAAAATTACTTGGCACAAATGATCACCACCATGACATAAACTGCAGATCACAACATACAGGTTGCTACCCCCAAGGTCAAGGTTATATGTTCTCCATAACGATTTTTACTTTATAGAAGATTTTGAATAGCATGAAACAAATAATTACCATCATGAGACTATATGCTTATGATAAGCATGGCATAACATCAAGGTCGTGGTTGGTAAAATGTCAAGCAGTACACATTCATATTCACTGCGGAAGGGGATTAATCTTATTGACATGAAAGTACATAAATTTACAATGAAATGTTTCATAAAATATACACGAGTTTAATGATCCGTATGCATGCACATTCAGGGGGTTTCTCCAGCATAACGAGTTAAAATTGAGTTAGAATTTGTTTTATCGATTCGATTTACATAATCGTTTGCCCGAATATATGTAACTAATTTGACATTTTGATTTTTTTAAGTAGCACCACATCTATAAATCCTAACGCATTGTGTAAATAACAATGCATTTTTCGGTAGATCATATGAAAAATGGAACATTTTGGTGTCTGTTGGTATTGGTCATTATATTACAACTCAAATGTGAGATAGTTTTCTACATTTTTCACGATGATACACTTGTGCGCCGATGTATTTGAACGACTTGCAAAACAATATGACTTGGCGATAATTT